>NC_038255.2:23962035-24160251 GCF_000004515.6 Glycine max | reverse complement strand
AGCCATAGCCTTATACTATTTATATTTACATATCAGCAAAAAGAAACAGTAAAATCTGAAGGACAAATAGTTAAGAAAGTTGTTCATTAACTGCAAAAATCCTTCTCTCCTCAAGTGCAAGCTTCTTGCGTAGCCGCTCTTGGTGCTCAGAAAATCCCAAAAACAAATCCCTCTTATTACTAGTTATTTTGAATTCTTTAGTTCCTGAATGTACAACCTTCAAATTGTTGCTCGTTCCCCTCTTTGTTTTCTACAAAAAAGAAAATCAATATCAAAGAAAACATGGATGAAGTCCTAAGGATGCCATGTACATGTGTATTTCTGAAGATATAGTATTTATATTCCATCAAGCATACATTGACTATTGATTACATGTAATAGACTTTTTATAACATGGTTTCCCCAAATCACAATTAAAAAGCACAACTACCAATCTTTCAGAGTCCTTTGGTTAATTTGTCTTGTCTCCTTCTGTGGTGGGGTTTTGTTTAATAATATTATACTTTTGCCTTCCAAAAAAAACTTATGACTGATCCTCTTTTCATTAATCCTATTTTGTATGTTATTGTATAAAAGATCATGGGTTCTCCACCTGCCTCCACTCCTCCTCCTCCTCCTTCTCCTCCTACTTCGGACGCATCGGCTTCGCCGTTTTCCGTGAAGCGGACACGCAAAGCCTCACGTCTACGATCGTTGTCCACTAGACCACCTGATGCTGAGAGACCAGTGGTGCATGTTGATCCTGCTACCGGGAAGGCCGACGGTCCCCACAGGAAGAAATTAAGAACATATTTGGGGATTGTGGCGCGTGATAAGGTGGACATCACCTACAAGA
The DNA here is from genome assembly GCF_000004515.6 of Glycine max. Taxonomy (NCBI): domain Eukaryota; kingdom Viridiplantae; phylum Streptophyta; class Magnoliopsida; order Fabales; family Fabaceae; genus Glycine; species Glycine max. Next base: position 24,159,416 of record NC_038255.2, on the reverse strand, counting down.
ACTGGAAGGAGGTCCCTACTGCTCAGAAGGACCTGATTTGGGAGGATATTCAGGTATTTCTCTTTTCTTATTTGATTTTGATTAATTAATAGACAAAAAATACATTATTGTAACAAATAAACTTTATTTGATGTTGTCAGGCGGAATTTGATATCCCAAAGGCTTCCGACAGTAGGACGAAAAGGAAGTTACTACAGACCGTGGGGGAGAGATGGAGGCAGTTTAAATCAAACCTCATGAGGAAATGGGCCCTTGCAGCCGATCAGGACGATGTCGAGGACACTGTCTATGAGAAATACGACATCAGCAAGGAAAAGTGGGCCCAGTTTTGCCAGACTCGCAGCGACCCTTCTTGGGAGGTATGTTCCTTGCCATTTAAGTTGTTTTTCATATTAAACATGATGTTTTTATACTTCATTCTACCCATTTCAAACATTATTGTTTAATTTTTTCAGGATGTGCGCATAAAGGCACAGGCCATCCAGAAGCAGAATACTGCCCCCCACGTTTTGTCTCGTAGGGGTTATGATTATTTGTAGCAAAAGCTCCTGGCTGAGAAGACAAAGAAGAAGCTAGAGGAAGCTTCACAGCCAGGAAGCGTTGATGGCATCATCGACCCTTCATCCCCGGTCAAACGCCATGTGAAGTGGAAGATGGCCCCCCAGAAGAAGACACCTAACAACTCTGAGGCCGCAAAGGAAATTGCTGAGAAGATTGTAAGTCATTTTCAACTAACCATTACAATTATGTTTCAATATTTTGAGAATGCCATGTACCACTGTGTGTTTTCTGTGTAGGATTCGTTTGAGGAGCAGGCCACACGGGGATCGTTCGTCCCTTATGGACGTCAGGATGTTCTTGCCGCTGCTATTGGTTGTCCAGAGCACCCTGGACGTGTCCGTGCTGCTGGAGCCAGTGTCACCATCAAGCAATACTTTGGATCGGCTCCACGGACGTCCCGCAACGCTTCCTCCCTGCCTCCTGACGAATTACAGCAGCTGACCCAACAGATTAGGGACCAGCAAGAGGAGTCCATCATAGAGAAAGTGACGAGGCAGGTCATGACATCCTTCAACCAGCTTCAGTCGTAGATGCAATCTCAGGGACTTGCAGTGCCTCCTGAGCCTCTGGTTGGTCCCTTCGGTCCTTGAGTAAGCACAAAGGGGAGTTATGTTGATCCCTAAGGAAACGATCCTGAGACGGGTGACTCTGATAGGTGCGGCTTGTACATAGAAGCAGATCCTGCCCGCCTGGTTGCCATGGGGAGAGTTTATTAGGGATCCACTGTTGTTCATAACACTCCTTTGTTGCCTGGCCAAGTAAAGGTGAGCGTGGAGGAGGTTATAGATGCAGATGCTCCAGTTCCTGTACCCACTGATGAGGTTTCCTTAGTGGGGCAGGCACTTCACACCTTCCTTGCTTGGCCGACACATCTGGTCAAGTCTTTATCACAGCAGGTACTTATTGTCCTTACTATATGTTTCTTCTTTTTAAATTAATTCATTAAGCGTGCCTCAAATTAGGCTATTTAACTTTGTTTCATGAACAGGTAGCTGTGTCTCCAGCAAAACCACCTCCGAAGCCCGATCCGGAGGTCGATGATCCGCTTTATCTTATGGCATTGACCATCCCAGAGCTTTTCTTAAGGTCTTATCAGGTTAGATGGGATGGCACCGTGTTCGGGGTCGTTAATCCAGATTTCCCCCTCTACATAAAGCATGAAGACCTCTCCGAAATCGCACACGGTGGTCAATGTCTCAGCATATCAGTGTTACAGTTGTGGATTCTGTAAGTCTTTATATAAAAGGCTTTTAATTACCTATTTTATGGCTTTCAATTCATAAATATTTAATTTTGACTTAACATAAACAGGCATCTCACTGAAACATGTATGCGAGTGAGGAATTCTGATATCTAAGGATTCCTCGAGCCACATTCCATTCAGAGGTCTAGGCAATCGCAGTTTGAGTCTGAAAGTTACATAAAGAGTTGGATGCAGAGTTCACAACGCGATGTCTATCTTGGAGCCTACCTAAATGGGTAAGTCACAAAATAATTAAATTTAATTAATGTTTACTAATGTACTAACCCATTTTAGGTTCCACTGTAGCAGACACTGGCAGATGGTGGTCATCCTGCCCAAGGAACACCTAGTTGTCTGGTTTTGTTCATTGCATAACAGGCCAGACAACTACCTTAAGGGGATTATTAATAGGTTAGTGTTCTTTTCAATACATTTGCATTGTAATACCTCAACGTACAACACCAGTTTTTAATTGTTACTCATATGGAACAATGCTATCAAGGGCCTTGACGATGCTCCACAGCCTAAATCAAAGGCTTCTGCTAGGTGGATTGTCGTCAAGGTACGTCATTTACATAAAACTTCCACTTATATATATTTCTTTATGTGTCTATACACTAGTTGTTTAATTAATATCCAAATTTCATTATGTATTTAGTGTAATAGACAAAAAGGAAGTACTGAGTGCGGCTACTATGTGATGCACTGGATGTCCACCATCATTTTAGGAACTTTTAGGAATAAATCAGAAGCAGTAAGTTTATTTCAAACAAAATCGATTTATTTATAATTTGTATTACATTATTAACTTATTATGATTTATTTCATCATGCAGTATTTTAACGATCCTAGACCATTAGAGCCAGAGAGATTAAAAACATTGTGGATCCAGTGGGCACAGTTTTATCACCGAGTTAGAGATCAGCCCTAGGATTTAGGGACATTATCTTTAGCTTTAGTTTACTTAGGTTTAACATTTTTTACATTTTCTATGTAACATGAACATTGAATTCATTTGATGATTGTTCTTTATGATAAATCAATTATTTGATGTTTATTATCATTAAAACTGCTTGAAAGCAGAATAAAATGTTTATTTGCTGTGAATTGGGCCTCCTGAAATTGCATTTGACAGGTACAATTTAGGGTTTACTATAAAAATAGAAAGTATATATAAAAAAAAACTTGAAAACAACATCGGTTATTAACAAAAACCGATGTTAATATCATAAACAACATCGGTTATTTAAAAAAACCGATGTCGATATGAACCTTAACATCGGTTGTAATAGAAAACCGATGTTAACGTTTATATATTAACATCGGTTATTTGTGTATAACCGATGTCAGCGTTTGTATTTTAACATCGATTATCTGTAGATAACCGATGTCAACTCTTGTACATTAACATCGGTTAGTTATAAATAACCGATGTGAACATTTGAATATTAACACTGGTTATGTACACATAACCGATGTTATACACAAAGAACTACACCAAATAAGTGTATGCATCATCAACGTTGACATCGGTTTTCTGGAAAAACCGATGTTAATGGAATATATTAACATCGGTTATCGTAGGAAACCGATGTTAATGTATTACATTAACATCAGTTTTTCTAAAAAACCGATGTTAATATAACATATTAACATCGGTTTTACTGGAAAACCGATGTCAATGTTAATCATGCGTACACTTTTTTGCTGTTGTTCATTGTGTTTAACATCGGGTATTTAGAGAACCGATGTTGTCATATACATGTTAACATCGGTTCTCCAAAACCGATGTTAACATTGATACATTCAACATTGGCACTTTCAACATCGGTTTTAGAACCGATGTAGAATGTTATAAATAATCGATGTGGAAAGTGTATTTTCTAATAGTGATTCTGTCTCTTGTGGGTTTGGAGAACCGTGAAACCAGGCTAATTTTGCTGAGACAAAATGCCTCTAATGATCTCTAATCAATGCTACTTTTCAAGTTATGCACTAAAGATATTAAATATATATGTTGCATACTTCAAATAATAAATGCATTTATCGTTATTTATTTTAATATAATATTAAGAAAATAATGTGAAAATATTTAAAAGTACTATACTTGTTAGATATCAAATGAATAAAAAAAATATCTCTACAAGAAAATATTATAAAAATACAACAAAGTGTGTGACAAAAGAAAATATAAGACATGTTGTATTTATCATGTATCATGTCTTAGCTTTATTTATAGATGTTCAGTTTTAAATAAATAAAAAAAAGCTTTATATTTAGATTACACGAGAGAGACAAGTGTATCCATTAAATATGATAAGAAATTATATTTATGATAAAATTAATAATAACATAATTTTATAAATTATGTTCATCGATAAAGATAAAATTATTGAATTTCATTTTTACACTACTAGAAAATGCAGATTTAACATCGATTTTTGGCAAAAACCGATGTTAACATAAATATGATGACATAATTGTAAATAATGTGCATTAGTTGACATCGGTTTTGTTAACGAACTTATGTTAACATCGGTTTTCTACAAAACCGATGTTAATTTATCAAACGTTAACATCGGTTTTATTCACAAACTCTATGTTAACGTTTACATCGCTTAGTTTGAAAACCGATGTGGAAGCTACATTTAAAAATATTAGAATGTGAGCCCTATTTTCCTCACGCTCTCTTCTTCGCGACTGTATCTCCCTCTGTAGCATGCTTGACACCTCGCCATCATCCTTGACGTCTCCAAGGTCGCTTGCGCTCGCGAAATCCTCATTGGTGTTGTCTTCCAGCATCCCCCCCCCCCCCCCCCCCCTTGATTTCTGCCGTCAAGTGACAACTCTGGATTCGGGCCATCTACGAAAGTAAGCTCCTTGATTTTCTGTGTTAGTTTCATACTTCGTCAAATAAGTAAATATTTCACATAAACCCTGATAGGCACCTATGTTAGGACTATATGTGTGCACTTAGGCTTGCTTGTTTGTTAAAATTTTTAGATGAAGTAATGAATATATGCTTGACTACAAGGACCAAATGATGTTATAATACTTTGTCATAATGCATTTAGAAAAGCTTATTTACAACTTATTTGATCTTATCTTATGACACAAACACTTGGGTAAGTATTTGGGAGAGCTTATCTTGTGTAAGTTCCGTTGAAACAAGTTGGACGTTCTGTTAAAGCAAGGGTACTTAGGGAATTCAAGTTTTAAATATTTATTTGTACTTATAGTGGTTAGTGCTCAAATACTGTGAACTTCATTCTGTGACTTGGTATTAGAACTTTATCCTCCATTTACCTTGGAAGTTGAAGATCATTCCCATAGAAAATTTACACACAAAACAAAACACCAAACTTGTTATATGTAGTTAGTGATTCTATTTATGGTTTCTATGATATTTGAGCTTTTCATTGCAGGTAACCAAACTGAAGTATGATTCACATTAAGTAGGTTCTGCATTAGGATTCAAAGACCTTCATGAGTTCAAACTTGAAAAAGTCAATATATATAGTCCTTTCAACTACCAAAATGAACAAGTTTAAAAAATAAAGTGTATGCAGTTAATTAACATTAGTTTCAGACTAATTTTGGTGATATTCTTAGAATTGAAACGCTGTGCAGAAAACTTATCTTGCATGAAATAATAATTTTTGGTTACCTTACATGAAATAAAAAACAGTAATTTTATTATTGCTGGTACAGGAAAAAAAGAAAAGTTTCATATTATTTGGAATTAAGCATCAACTTGGTCGTTGGACAGTCTTAAAGAGAATTAACTTTTCCAGGTAATGGCGTAAATATTCTTCTTTAAAACCATTCCCCGCAATTAATCAATTTTTTGGTTTTAAAAATAATTAATATTGTAACAATTTAATTTGAAGAAAATATTTTACTGTAAATTTATCAATTTATCTTACCTAAACACAATAGAAGTGGCTACGAGTTGAACTGAGCTTAACAAAGTGGATAGTTTCTTCTTCCCAGCATTGATGGTACTCACTGTTTTCTAGTTAATAAGGCAAGTTCTCTTTTCTCTTGCTGGGATTTCAATTTTCCTTGGTTGAATATATGATTATGCTTATCTGGTTGGTTGCATGGATATGATTTTTATGTATAAACCCCAACTCTGCTTTGGTCATTGGAATTGAAGCTTGAACTATTCTGCTTTGGTTTGATGGGTTTGCTGTTAATTGATTCATAAGTCAAGATAGTTTTAATTATTTTTTTGACACTCGTATTGTGGTGTGTTAAATCCTATAAGATAGTTTTGTGTGGACCTCCTTGCGCAGTTCTGCTTCATGTCACTCACCCCTAGTTGTTGTCCTATAACTTCATTCAGTGGCTATTTGGGAAGGGATTTGAGTAATGGTGATATGAAATTATATTTCTTTACTTTAAGTTGCAACTTGTATTTTCTGTTAACTGAATAGATCTTGAGCTGTCACTTGCTCATCTAATAAAATCTTTGACTTATAAAGAAAAAAAATCAATAGAGGCTATTCTTCCCTTTGGCACTTAATATGTGGTACTGGAAAACATTTGTCATTCTAGACATAATAACTCTGTATTTACATAAACTTTGACCATATAATAAAGCTAGAGCTCAGACAAGGATGGTAAAGGAGAGAGCAACTTTGAGCATAAAATGCACAAGAGGGCCTAGTTTATAATATTTCCACCACCTTAAATTGATTCCCTCTATCCTTCACTAATTGTCCTCCATGCTACTCATCATGCTCCCTGTCCCTCCTTTTTCAAGGCCTCTTAGCTCACCAGTTTGGCATTTTCAATTCCAAAACAGAAAAAGAAAGATCTGGGTTGTATTCTCGATAGGGCCTCACTCACTGATTTGGAGGCAGAAGTAGTTGTTTAAGGCTTACTAATTGTGGATGTTTAATCAATTTATGTTAATCAACCCAACATACTTGCCCCACCCCCACTCCATCTATATGCTTGTCTTCGTTGAACAATCCATTGTTGGCATTTATCTACTTCCGAAACCAGAAGCTTTCATGGGTCAAATTGAAGGAAAAGACTGCTTTACGAAATTGCGTAGACTTTTGTCTGCCTAATACATAGCATTATTTGATCAAAGTGGTCATATCACTGTTCAAATTCATCAACTATTTATTAAGTTTAAAGCTGCATCATACTTACATCACGTGATTTTCTCATCACTTAGCTCTTAATTATGTCATAACAATAACATTGATAGTCCCTAATGACTAATAATGAGAACTTGTAATGGTTCGTAATTCAAAATTGGGTGTGTGAAATCATACATCTGTACTCTTAACTAATATTAGTAGTTAAATTAAAGTTGTCACTTGTAGAAGCAACCTTGTATCAAAGCTAGGATAATTAATTATTATCATGATACGTACGAAAGGACTAAGGTTGAAATTCAAAACTTGTACTTTAGGTTAAGCAACTTTGTTAGACGGAAAAGGATCTATTTTATTTCTTTCTACGGAAAAAAAAATCACATATAGCCCAAAAATTTCCATGTGTACGAACTATGAAGGGAACACGTAAAGCTACCCATTAGGCCAAAGCTGACCTTCTAGGGATAGGGCAGTAAAAAAAATGACCTTCTAGGAGAACATACATGTCCTTCTAGATTGATTGGCCCTTCAGCAGTAATGTTTTTTTCTGCCACTAATAATTTCTAGTAGCAAGACTCCAAAAGCATAGACATCAGATTTGAAAGAGAAAATTCCCTCCATTGCTTATTCCGGTGACATGGAATCACTGCATAATATCACATGGGACATAATATTAGATTAGAAAGCACCTAGTATAAGTAACAATAGGATACTTTAAGCCTACTCACTGTCACATATTGATATCTAATGTTTTTGGGAATGATGATTGATGTAGGTGGTCATTGAGTTTTTTATTGGATTGTTGCTCTGTTTTTTGACTTGTTGCTCATCATCATAGGTACAAATGTTTTTTGTAAACTTTTGATGTCGTTGCTTGTTACCAATGTTTTTATTACTTGTTCACTGCCATTAATGAGAATTGATATATGTTATACAAATTATGTTCATCATGAGTGAACCTTAGATTCTCGTTTGAAATTGTTGCTCTGTTTTTTGACTTGTTGCTCATCATCTTAGGTACAAATGTTTTTTGTAAACTTTTGATGTTGTTGCTTGTTACCAATGTTTTTATTACATGTTCACTGCCATTAATGAGAATTGATATATGTTATACAAATTATGTTCATCATGAGTGAACCTTAGATTCTCGTTTGAGATTAAATACAATGATTCTTGGAGACATTTGCATTAATCATTGCATTGAATCTTGAATTGTCCGTTTGGACAGTTTGGGGAGACTCATATTTTTATGGTAGATTCATGCGTTAAGGTTAAGATTATTTTGTTGAATTTGATGAAATTTCAGTACAATGCATTTCTAGTTCTCTGAGTGCATACTTGATTGTCAGGGAATTAATCTCACCGCTTTTATGTCGTGTACTTGGAGATCAATGCAAAATGCTACCGAAATTTCATCAAATTTAACGAAATCGACTAAGCTTGATGTATAAAACTATCATAAAAAAATGTCTTCCTAAATGGGATAGGGCCACACCTATAATGAAAAAGTGAGATTTTCATGCATCGAATAATTTTGTGAGTATCACGGAGTTATTATTTAGATGGATCAAAGTTGGATGAATGAAAGTCACATGAGCCTTGCATGTGAGGAAGGCGTCAAAGAGTTCTTGCAATTTGCTTCCAAAAGAAGTCGACTGGATGAGGATGGAAATTTTTTTGTCATTGTATAAATTGTTTGAACGGGAGACGACAAATAGTGGATGACATACGGGAGCATCTATTGTGTGATGGGATTAAGAAGAATTATACAACGTGGATATGACATGGTGAATTGACAAACATGCAAAGTGGGTCCCAATCTGAACCGTTCGATGTAGAAATGGGAGATCGCTTAAAGGATATGATTCGTGACCTTGGACAAGAGTCTTTTCAGCAAGCACATGCTCCTATGTATGATACATTGCAAACTGATTCAAAGAAGCCTTTGTATCCAGGGTGCAAGAATTCCTTGACCTTGTTGTCGGCAGTGTTAAGTCTGGTTAATGTGAAGGCCAGATATGGATGGAGTGACAAAAGCTTTAGTTCACTACTTCAAGTAGTGCATGATATGCTTCCTGAGGAAAACGCGTTGCCTAAAAGTTACTATCAGGCCAAGAAGATATTGTGTCTAATGGGTATGGAGTATCAAAAGATTCATGCTTGCCTCAATGATTGCATACTGTACATACATGAATTTCAAGAAATGCCCTAGGTGTGGGGTATCACGGTACAAAGTGAAGGATGATGACGAGTGTAGTAGTGATGAAAACTCAAAGAAGGGCCCCCCATCGAAGGTCTTGTGGTATCTTCGGTATCCTCCCATCATTCCAAGGTTTAAGCGTTTGTTTGCTAATGGAGACGACGCAAAAGACCTTACATGGCATGCAAATGGGAGAAATTACGATGGAATGCTCCGTCATCCGGCTAATTCCTCCTTGGTATTGCATGAAGTGAAAATACATGATATTGTGTATGATGGTATCGGGCCCAAGACAGCCAGGAAAGACATCGATGTTTATCTCAGTCCCTTGATTGAAGACTTGAGAAAGTTGTGGGATGAGGGGGTTTTAGTGTTTGATGGGTTTCAAAATGAGACTTTTCATTTGCGTGCAATGCTTTTTTGTACCATTAATGACTTTCCAACATATAGGAATTTGAGCGGTTACAGTGTTAAGGGCCATGGTGCATGCCCCATCTGTGAAGATGAGATAAGCTACATACAACTGAAACATGGTAGAAAAACAATCTACACTAGTCATCGACGTTTTCTAAAACCTCATCACCCCGATTGAAAAAAGAATTTAATGGAAGTCAAGAGCATGAAACTACGTTGATACCATTAAGAGATGACCAGGTCTTCCAGTAGGTTCAACACCTGAATACTATATTTGGAAAGACCCAAAAGAAGGAAAAAGTAAGACTTGCATATGGAAGAAAAGGTCGCTTTTGTTTGATCTTTTGTACTGGTCTGATCTAGATGTTAGACATTGTATTGATGTTATGCATGTGGAGAAAAATGTATGTGATAGTGTCATTAGAACGCTCCTTAACATTCAAGGCAAGACGAAATATGGTTTGAATACTCGTCAAGATCTAGCTGAGATGGGTATACGATCGCAGTTACATCCAAGGTATAATGGTAAAAAAATATACTTGCCTCCAGCTTGTCATACCTTGTCCAGAAAGTAGAAGATAAGTTTTTGTCAGTGTTTGCGCCAGGTCAAAGTCCCACAAGGATACTCTTCAAATATTAAGAGCCGTGTGCAGTTAAAAGATCTTAAGTTGGTAGGCTTAAAGTCTCACGATTGTCACGTGTTGATGCAACAATTGTTAGCCATGGCCATACGAGACATTTTTCCTAACAAAGTCAGGCTTGCCATAACTCGGTTGTGTTTATTCTTCAATGCCATATGTAGCAAAGTCCTTGATCCTGTCAAGTTAGATGAGCTGGAAAACGAGGCTGCTATTATATTGTGTCAGTTAGAGATGTATTTTCCTCCTGCTATTTTCCTCCTGTTTTCTTTGACATCATGGTTCACTTAATTGTTCATCTGGTCAGAGAAATCAAATGTTGTGGTCCTATTTATTTGTGGTGGATGTACCCGATTGAGCGGTACATGAAGATCTTAAAAGGGTATACAAAGAATCTACACCATCCAGAAGCATCTATTGTGGAAAGGTACATTGCAGAAAAAGCCATTGAATTTTGTTCAGAGTACATTGAAAAAGCAAAACCTGTTGGGCTCCCCGAGTCTCGATATGACGAAAGAGTGAGAGGTAAGGGTTCAAGAGGACTGCATGTTATCACTCCAAGTGTAGAAGTGTTGCAACAAGCTCATTTGTATGTATTGAATAACAATAATGAAGTTTTGCCATACATATTTCGCCAAGAATATTTAATGAAGGAAAGTAATCCAAAAATGTCGAAGAACAAGGTCTTGAAAGAGCATAACAAGACTTTTCTAGATTGGTTTAATGATACAATATCTTGCTGATGATAATGCTTCTAAAACGTTAAGAAAGCTAGCAGATAGGCCTAAAAGAAATGTTATAACTTGGCAAGGATACAATATAAAAAATTATTCATTCTATACAAAAGTACAAGACGAGAAAAGTACAATGCAAAATAGTGGGGTTACCCTAAGGGCTGAATCTCAACACTTCGCTAGTGTACATGATGACAATCCACGTGTAGCTTCCATCCCTTACTTTGGTTTCGTTGAAGAAATCTGGGAGCCTAACTATGTGAAATTCATTGTCTGTGTTTTCAAATGTAAGTGGGTTGATAGCAATATCGGTGTGCAGACCGATGATATAGGATTTATGTTGGTAGACGTTAAGAATCTCGCTTACCAGAATGACCCATTCATCATGGCAGAACAAGCTAGACAGGTATTTTATGTTCAAGACCCTTGTGATGAAAGGTGGTCAGTGGTTCTACACGGGAAAACAATAGGTGTTAAGGTTGAAGATGATGATTCATACATTGATACTTATGTTAGTCCTTTGTCCAAACAAATGTCGCCTAACGTCATCGGCAAAGAAGAACCTGACAACGTTCATGCTAATCGTAATGATCATGATGAAGGAGAATTAATTGACATCGTCTAATGTAATTTTTTCATTATGTATTTCATTTTAGTCCATTCAATTACATAAGTTATTGAGTTTTGTGATTATGTTGAAAATTAATGTTTTTTTTCTTTATAGGCAAATGACTACACCACCCAGCTTTCTTCCTCCTCCTCCTCCTCCTACTGATGCAGCATCACATTCCCCTTGTACATTGAAGCGGACAAGAAAGGCCACACGCCTAAGATCATTGGTGACTAGACCAGTTGGGGCAGAGAGACCCCTGGTCCATGTGGATCCTGCTACTGGGAAAGCGGACGATCCCCACAGAAAGAAGTTAAGAACATATTTGGTGATCGTCGCTCGTGATAAAGTGGATGTGACATACGAGAATTGGAAACAAGTCCCTGCTGCTCATAAGGAATTGATATGGGAGGATATTCAAGTATTTTAGCTAAATGTTGCATTTTGTTGATTAACAAAAAAATTCTAATTTAGTAACAATAAAATGTAATTTTTTGTTTGTCAGGCTGAATTTGATATCCCTAAAGCATATATTCAAGGACAAAAAAGAAAATACTTATGACTGTGGGGGAGCGATGGAGACAGTTTAAGTCTGATTTGATGTCAAAATGAGCACTTGCAGCATACAAGGATAATGTCGAGGACACTCTATGTGAAAAGTATGGCATTAGCAAGGAGAGTGGGCCAAATTTTGTCAGAGCCACAGAAACCCTTCATGGGAGGTGACTTTGTGATTTTCATTGTTTTATGTTGGACAGGTGGCCTCAATAACTTAAGAGGGAGGGTGAATTAAGTTTCTAAATTCCCACTAACAAACTTTTAACCCCCTCCTAAATGATAGGCTTAGAATGCAGAAGAAGAAGCAGCAATCAATTTAACAATGTTCTTTAAACATGCAAGACAAAGTAAACTATAGTAAAATAACTGAGATAAAGGAAGAGAGAAATGCAAACTTGATTTATACTGGTTCAGCCACTTCTCGTGCCTATGTCTAGTCCTCAAGCAACACACTTGAGGTTTTCACTAACTTTGTAAAAGATCCTTTTTACAACTTCTGAACACCCAAGGAATCCCTTTCCCTTGTGTTCAGGAAACTCACAATTCAAGAGACAACCAGTCTCTTGATTACAATTGACTTTCTGAAAAGAACAGAAAGATTTCTCTCCCTTAGAGTGGATAATACAATTTGAAGTTTTTGGATGAACTCTCAATAGATTTGCAAGTGTTTGCCCAAGAGTTGTTGAGAGAGCATTTGACAATGAAGTTCTATTGGAATATCTCTCACTAGCTTTATGAAATCAGACACACACATATATAGGCCCTTCGTGCCTTTTCAAAATGGTTTGAAGAGATGTGTCCTTTCAAAAAGTTTTTTCTGAATTTTTTTCACTGGTAATCGATTATAGGTTTTTGGCAATCGATTACACAGTTATATTTTGAAGGGTCATGACTTTTGAATTTGAATTTCAAGAGTTTCGTTGCTAGTAATCAATTACAAACATCTGACAATCGATTACAGGTTCAAAATTCAAATTCAAAATCATTTTTAATAGCTATTTTTCAAAGCCTTGGATGTCTTGGAAACACTTTGTTTTGAGGCAAGGCTTGATCTTTAGTTAATCTTGATGCAAGGCTTTGTTTGTTGAAGCAACCTTGTAGGCATCATCAAAATCATGTATTCATACATTCACATTTTAAACTTTAAATTCACTTACTATTATACATTGTAATGATAACTTTCAATAATGTTTAATTTTTACAGGATGTGCAAAAAAAGGCACAGGCCATCCAGAAACAAAACACTACCCCTCACATGTTGTCTCGTGGGGGTTATGAATATCTAGAAAGCAAGTTGATGGAAGAGAAGAAAAAGAAACAACTAGAGGAAGCTGCTCAATTCGGAAGCACTAACACCGTGATTGATCCTCCATCTCCCATCAGACGACACGTGAAGTGGAAGATGGCCCGCAAAGGAAATTGCTGACAAGATTGTAAGTCACTTTCAATTGTTAATTGCAATTATTTATGTTTATTGTGTCATTGAGTAAACCAATAAATGTGTTCCTTACAGGATTGGTTGGAGGAGCAGGCCTCACAGGGTTCCTTTGTCGCCTATGGACGTCAAGGTGTGTTGACTGCTGCCATTGAGTGACCAAATCTCCCTGGTCGTGTGCGTGCTGCTGGAGTCGGTGCCACAATCAAGCAATACTTTGGACCAGCTCCAAGGACCTCCCACAGGTCTTCGTCCATGGCTCCCGAAGACCTAAAGCAGCTTATGCAAAAAATTAGGGACCAGCTAGAAGAGTCGATCACAGAAAAAGTGACTCAACAACTAATGTTATCCTTCAGCCAGATGCAGTTCCAATTTCAATCGCAGATGCAATCATAGGGACTCGCACTGCCTCCTGAGACTGAGGTTGGTCCTTCAACTGCTTGTGTCAGCACAAAGGAGAGTTGTGTTGATCCCTCAGGGAACGATCCAAACACGGGTGACTCAGACAAATGCGGGTTATACGTCGAAGAAATCCTCCCCGCATGGTTGCCATAGGAAGACTTTATGAGGGGTCCACAACCGTTCACAACATTCCTTTGCGCCATGATCAAGTCAAGGTTGGTGCTGAGGAAGTTACAGATGTAGATGTTCACATTCCTGTACCCACTAAAGAGGTGAAGTTAATGGGGTAGGCACGTAACACCTTCCTTGCTTGGCCGACACATCTTGTCAAGCATTTATCATAACAAGTATTTCACTGTCATTAAATGTTTTTTCACAATTAAAGTGTTCACTGTAATTAAATTATGTTAATTAACTGTGTTGGATAAATAGGGAGCTGTAGGACCAGCAAAACCAGCAGATAGGCCGAATCATGATGTCGATGATCTCCTATATCTAATGACATTGACCATCCCACAGCTTTTTCTTAAGCCGTTGTAGGTTATGTGGGATGCTACCGTGTTTGGGATTTTTAATGACAACTTCCCCTTGTACATAAAGTATGAAGATATATCTGAAATAGCACACGGTGGTCAATGTCTCAGCATCTATGTTATACAATTGTGGATTCTGTAAGTCAGTTTACATTATTGTTTACCACCTAACTTATTGTTTTAAATTCACACATAATTTACTCTATTTTAACAACAATAGGCATATGATTGAGACAAGTATGCGAGCGGGGAATGCCAGGGTGTATGGATTCCTTGAGCCACAGTCCATACAAAGATCTGGGCAATCCTAATTTGAATCACAAAGTTATATTAAAAACTAGATGCAGAATTCAAAGAGGGATGTGTACCTAGGAGCCTACTTGAATGGGTAAGTTAAACTAAACAAAGGAATTTAATTAATATATAGTAGTATAATAACTTATACTGTTCTCCACTACAATGCACATTGGCAAATGGTCGCCATTTTACCTAAGGATAATGTTCTCATTTGGTTTTGTTCGTTGCATAATAGGCCAGAAAACTACCTTAAAGGAATTATTAAAGGTTAGTCCTATTTTTCAATACATTTGCATTAGCATTAGTCTGGAACATCAATATTTTAATTGTACAATACACATCCATGTTTGTATTCAACAATGCTTTAAAAGGACTTGACAATACTCCACAAAGTAAATCCAAGGTTGCTGCTAGGTGGATTGTTGTTAAAGTAAGTCATTTAAACAATGCTTCTAGTTATATTTTAATACTGTGTAGACTAATTTGAACTTAACATTGAATATCTAAATTTCATAACGTATTTAGTGTAATAGACAAAAAGGAAGCACTAAGTGTGAGTATTACGTGATGCACTGGATGTCAACTATAATCTTAGGAAGTTTCAAGAATAATTGGGAAACGATAATTGTCTAATTCAAACATATTTCATTTTGTTATGATTGGTATTATATATTATTAATTTATGTTTTATTATATCATGCAGTATTTCAATGATGCTAGACCATTGGAACCAGAGAGATTGAAGGCGTTTCGCATCCAATGGGCAACCTATTATTTGAAAGTTAAAAATGAAACAATTAGTGTTTAGACAATTTTGGAATTGTAGTTTAGTTACTTTACATTTTTTACAATTCATGTCTCCTTAACATTAAATATTCTTTTAATTCATAGTAAATAATAAATTTTTGATGGAATTTCTGGTAAAAACTATTTCAAAATAGAATTAAAATTATATGTTGTGGTTCTGTTTTTAAAATTTGCAGGTTAATTTTGGGGTTATTAAAAAAATAGAGAACATATTAAAAAGATCCTAAAAAATAACATTGATTTTTGTATGTTATATTAACATCGATTTTTTAAAAAACCGATGTTAAGCTTCATAAACAACATCGGTTTTTCCAAAAACTGATGTTGATGGTAATAAAACAACATTGATTCTTACCAAAAACTGATGTCTCTTATCAGAAAACAACATCAGTTTTTACTAAAAATCGATGTTGTCTGCATATATTAACATCAGTTTTTACCAAAACTGATGTTCATATGAAGATATATAACTTTTTTTTATAATTCTTATTATATAACATTGGTTATTTAAATAATCGATGTTGTAATTTTATATTAACATCGGTTTTGGAAAACCGATGTTAACGATAATACTTTCAACATTGGTTAATAATCGATGTTGAAAGTCCTAATAACCGATGTTGAAACCCTATTTTTTGTAGTGTTATATAGATTAAGTTAGACACATTTTTTCTATATACTTCCTCATGCTCAATATAAGCAAAGTTAATTTATCCTAATTATGAAAGTTAGAGTATTTTCACTGGATACTTATATGAGTTACTTAATTTTAAATAATATTTCTTATTTTTCATTGAACTCAATGTCTTCGCCTTTATTTTTTCATAGGACTCAATGTCCTCTATCGTTATTTTTCATAGAACACAACGTCCTCGTCTTTATTTTGCATAGTACTCAATGTCCTCTATCTTTAGGCTTTCAAAGGACTCAACGTCCTCGCCTTTATTTTTCATAGGATTCAACGTCCTCTGTCTTTAGTTTTCATTGGACTCAACATCCTATGTCTTTATTTATCATAGGACTCAGCGACATGTGTATTAGCCACAAAAGAGACTTCCGGAGAAAGGTCTTTGCTCTAAGCCCGGGGAAGACCTTTCTCCCAGTGAAGCTGTTGAGCAATAGGTGAATTCCTTACTATAAGAAGAAAGACTTCGCCTTCAAGCGCGGATCTAATGGCAAGGGAATCATCTGTTTAGTAAGAGTGAATATAACTTTCCCGGGATAGAACTCTCAGGATGAATGGAAACTTCATCTACCCTATCTATTTACTTAGATGACAATCGTATAGAGCGTGATACCTGCCCTTAGCTGAAAGAGCTTAGGAGTGAAGTTGTCTCTGAGGAAAAGGAAAAGAAAGAAGTCTTATCCCCGTCATCTTTATCCAGCCAGCTACTTCAATGAGGCTTCCCTTATAAGTCCCATTGCAGCTTCTCTCAATGGCATCCAACACAAGAAGAAATCATATTGTATCATTAGTCGGAGTCAAAGAATCAATCTGAATTCCTATTAAATAGTAGGAAGAGCATCTAGCTGAGTTGTTCTTCTTATTCGTCATTCTAAAGCAAGGAATGAAGTAGCCCGTATAGCAAGAAGGAAGGGTATAGGAAATGCAATGAACTTCATCATAATAGATAGATAATAATTTAATGCGTCGAACACGTCTATTTAGAGTGACCCCTCTATGCCTACTCTACTAATGATGGCATCTAATTAATAATATCATCATAAGTAAATAGTAGGCATGATGCCAATTCAACTCCATTATGAGCATTCCTAATTCTCCTAGTTGTGCCTAATGATTTGAGGAATGATAATGACGGCTACGAAGTAAGCCGAAGAAGAGCTAGCTATTGTCATACTAAAATAAAGGCAGTCGCAACTACATCCAAGTTAATCTAACCCGTGTGCTATTAACTCAATTATGAAATCATAGGTAGCTACTTCCTTCCAACTTAAGGCATTTGACGCTCAATTCTTATTGTTGTTGTCAAGTCTTGGACTCTGTTAAAGTGACATCAGGAATCAGTAAAGTGTTCCATCAACTCCCTGCTGCTTTTCAATTCTGGATTTAATCAGTGCCAGAGGAATTCGGATTAAAGAAAGTCTCGTAGGAAAGGGAGCCAATGATAGATTGAAATTGCGTAATTAATAGAAAGAAAGATTGTCTCAATATCAAGGCAAGTCTAATGCGAGTAATTGCATCAATCCCATCCATGGAATTTCCAGAAGAGTCACTCGTCAGAGCAGAGGAAGGGAATTCGGAACTCAATCACCAAGTTAACCTTCCCATTGTCTATGCCAACAACAAAGGAAGAGGTGAGCTACCAACTCGTCACCTCCCATCTCGTTCCACTTCTGTCTGTAATTGAGTCTAATGTCTCGGTAGCTATCACTAGCAGTGGAGCTTTTCTTCCTTGTTTTGTGCGAGTTAAGAGGTAAAGTCAGTGTGAGCAATGTCGATTATTCTTTTTTTCCTTGGACCAGTAGGGAAGTAATCGAGGTGTAACTGTTGACTTCCGACAAGTGCACCGGATCGCATAAGTAGTATAAAACGGTAAGAACCGAGTATCGAACTCTCGGGGAACTTGTGTTACTTGGTAAGCTATTTCAGTAAATAGGTGTCTGATGTGAAAATCTAAGTGTGAATATGAACAGGTATGTAAACCATCTACGCAAAAAGAAAAATCACGCTAGAGAAACGACGTGTAAAAACAAGTAGAAAACACGTTGGTCTTCCTAATAGGTGCCTGATGCTTAAAGGATATTCTCTATCTAACAATGCTCATGTGTTCCTATGGTGTCTTCTGAGATGCTAAACCCCGATTCGTCATGATAGTTTTGCCTAATCCTTATCAAGCATCGTCCTCAGATTCCACTTGTTCGACTAAACTCAACCAGGAATGCATTAAGACAAACATACTACTATTAAATTATCGCACCGCGATTCCTCGTGATAGTACGACAACTTCGCCTTGTCCTATCAAGGTCATCAGAATCAGATCAGTTTCCACTGTTGAATGACCCTAACAAAGCATGCATCTACGTGATCAAGGTAAAGGCATACTAGAATGAAAAGCTGATAGCACAGAGAACACACGAAACATCATTAAATAGATCAAAAGATATTTGCATCAAGTACCTACAGGGAAGATTCAACAGAAGATTTTAGCTTTACATAACCAGGAAGCCTCCTTTACAACTAAGAGAAGAACAAGATGAAAGATTGCAAAAATACAAGTGGTGAGGATGTCTCCTTCACCTCTGGGATCTCACAGCCACTCATAAACTCATCTCGAGTTCTCAGAACAGCTTCCTCTTCAAGCTCTGGTCTTTGCAGATCTTCACACAGCAAAATCTCTCAAAACTCTCTGGAACTTGGACCTTTCTCTCTCTAGAATCACTAGACATGCAAAGCTTCACCTCTCAGCCCAAACTCCCTTCACAAAATCTTATTTTAGGCTTAAATAGGTGGCCTTGTTCGTGCTCGTGCGCTTAGTGAAATTCTGGACCGCTTAGCGCGCATTAGTGAATTTCGGCTAAGCGCGTGCCTTTCTCGCTTAGTGGATGGACTGAAGCGGTGCGCTTAGCAAAGCTGTACAGTTAATCTTCTTCTAGATTCTTCCTTGCGCTTAGCCAATGAGTGTTGCGCTTAGCGAACGCTCGCTAAGCCAGCGGATTGGCTTAGCAAGAAGGTGAAAAACAACACTTCAAAACTTGCCTAATTAACCTAAAATTGAGATAAAATGATTATTAAACACACAAAACAGAATTACTAAGTATTTATTACCTATCTTTAACTAAAAGATCTTTTAACACTACAAAATAACCATAAATTGGAAGAGTTTGATACAATTTACACAAGTTTTATACACAAAAATTAGTCATATTCACCGACTAACAACTCCCCCAAATTTACAGTTTTGCTTTTCCTCAAGCAAAAAGAGAACAACTCACTTGTCCTCAAGTGATAATAACATGCAGTGATCATGTACAAAGGTGTATGTAGCAAAAATTACTGATTGCATGATAAGAGAATGAAGTAAAATGCCCTCATCTCTTGTCTTTCACAAGGTATGCAGTTATCCAAAGAGAAGAATAAAATATAACCTGAACAATTAGATGGAGTTAGGCATAAGACAGATATCAAGGGAAGTAGCTTAAACCACAGTTTCACGACTATTGTTTTACTCAAGCACAAGTGTTTAAGCTATTCATTAATAACAACTAACAAGAGATCCAATCTTTGCACTTCATCTCATGCCATAAAGTCAAAAATGTATAAACAGAATCAGAAGGACTTTCCCAGGCTTGTAGTGAGGCTTGGCCACAAAAATTCATTGGCTTTTTTCTAGGATTCAAAAGCTTAGATTCTAAGAGAGCACAAATCCTAGACTTATTCCAACGGTCTTTTTAATACAATTGGCTTGCTCACTAGCTTTTCACTTTCATTTGTTTTTTACCTTGTTACATCAGCACACTTTTCTCTCTTTTTTTTTTTAACACACAACTTATGTGTTGTGTGTGTTGATGCTTTATCTCTTTCTTTGCATCCCAATTAGTTCCACTCCCCCAAATTTGGGGTAAATTTTCCTTGAACTATATGCTCTCCTAGAATCTAAACAAGGTATCTGGAGACAATTATTTAAGTTCAGGGTTCAAATTTTTTACAATATCATTCAGCTTAAAAAGGTGCAAAGGATATAATTATCATTCAAGGTAAGCTTTTTGGTCAAAAGGCTTGTGTATGTACAATCATGGCCTTCATCATGTCCTCATTTATACATTTCATTCTAGAATTCAGAGATTGATGCAAAGATTATTACTCACAGCTAGTCGTTCACTCACAGTTTAAGTTCACACTCTCACCGGTTTTGGTTCAAGCTTTTCTTTCTCAATCAATCTGTCTACTGACTAACAATTCTAAATGCAAGTTCACATTCTTGTTCTTTCTTTGTCTAACATACACACTTGTTCAAACTCATGAAAAGGAACACAAACTCCATCACAATCATGCATTCAATTCAAAATAAAAGCATACAACCATTTTCATAAGTCAATAAAAGTGCTTCACTGCCATATCATTAAAAACCAAGTTAAACTGTTCAAATGCTTCAGAATAAGCAAACTAATTATCCAAAAATAAAACTAGTAGTGTATGTAAACATAAAAGAAATACTGTATTGAAATTATAATTAAAAGTCAGAACCATCATCTATGTTGCAAGATGGTGAATCAGGAGGGGCAACATCTTCATCAGATGATTCATCGAAGATGATTATCAGAGGTGGAGCTGGAGCTGGTGGAGGAGATAATATTTCAAGCTCAGGAGAAAAAGGTGGATCCACTACTGGAGGTAGTGGTTCAGCTGGTATCGGCTCAGTCCTGGCTAGTGCGGGCTCAGGAGGAACAACCTCATGGGATCTCTCTAATGGAAGCTAAGCTTCTGGGAAGGCCATTTTTTCAAGAAAATGCTCCATAGATATGATTGGCCTATTGTGAGCCAACTCCTACTGGTTATACATGATCATCAACTGCCCCCTAAATAAACTTTGCAACATAGGGATTATAGTATGTGAGTGTTGGACATCTGGTTCCATGGCTGCTGTCGGAGGAACTGGGTTGGATGATGAAGGAATGCCATCGGTTCTTGCCCTTTTTCTTGATGTCATCTATAAGAATGGGATCCAAACAACTACAAAAAATCAAGTTGAAAGAAAGATAACGGCCGCTTAGTGAGATAGTATTCGCTTAGAGGACCTTCACAAAATATACTACCGCTTAGCGTAAGGATGCACGCTTAGCTCCTCATAAGTTGTGCTTAGCGGCAATAAACAGAATAAAAATTTCACTAAGTATGGGAGCTTAGCGAATAGGGTCGTTTAGCTCAAAAAATGTCGTAATGAATTGCGCTTAGCCTATAGAAGCTCGGCTTAGCGCGAGGTTATCAACACAAATATTGACTAAGTTACCTAGGCTTAGCGAATCATCCTCTCTTAGCCACAGGTACTGTATCAAGAGGATGAATATTCATCCTCAAAAGATAAACTCGCTTAGCACGAAAAGTGCGCTTAACAAGTTGTTTCGAAAAACTCAAATATTCAATGAATATCAATGAACTCGCTCAGCGCAGCAGGCGCGCTGAGCGAGTTCATCGCATTTTCCAGAAAAAACCCAGAAAACGCAATGCATTTTTTTCCAATATTGAGGCCTCTAATAGGCATATCACACATGCAAAGTGTGCATCATACTCAATACAGTATACAAGTGTATATAGTCCTAATCTTAAACTAATTCTAACAAAACATTAAAACCCTAAAAATCTAAAACTACAAGAGAAGTCTTCTATCCTAAAGTTTAGACGGGAAAAAGAGGAAAGGAACCAAGGAACTTACTTGGATGGTGTATGGTTGTTGCTTCAAAGTTGATAATGCAAAAAGAAAGCACAGATGCAAAATGTGCGAATTTTTGGAGAGAGAGAATGCAGAGACAAAGTTTCTGAAATTTGGCAAGTGTGAATGTAACTGCTGTTACACTCACTTAAGCATTTTTCAACACTCTCATTTAGCGGACCGCTGCGCTAAGCGAGCTAGAGAGGCGTTTGGTTTCTCAATGATCCGCTCGCTTAGCCGACGTTTCAAATTCAAAATCAATTATTTTTTTTGCACACAGGCTTGGCTTAACGCGAGGATAAGACCGCTTAGCGAGGTTTGCAGATCAGAAAAGCTGCAACTCTCACTAAGCCAGGCTCTGGCCGGCTTAGCTAAAATGATGAATCTTAAGTATAGAGGAGCATGCGCTTAGCTGATAAGGACTCGCTTAGCGCTTATATTGCCGCAAAGAATTCAGCTTAACTGCCATGACTGGCGCTTAGCTTCATGAACCTCAGTTCTGGCCGTAAGGAATTTAGCTTGGTGACAATAGGTCATGCTTAGCCAAGGATAAGCTATCGCTTAGCGATCGGACTGCAGCTTAGCCGAATTCAGATCGAATTGAAGTTGGCTTAGCTCCACCTTGGCCAGCTTAGCGAACCAAATCAGCCTCAGATGCAAGGTTTGGGCGTTAAATGCTTAAGACTCTCGGCTTAACGCATGACCAAAGATGCGCTTAGCGCGAAGCTGGCGCTTAGCAAAAGGACTATTTTTCCAAAAATGTTTTCTAAGTTATTTTTCAATCCCTTCCTCAACAAATTGAAACCATTATATCTAACATTCAAAGATAGACTGATAAACTCCAAAGTACAGATTATACAACAAGTTCCAAATGATCAAATGCATGCAAAAACAAAGATAACAGAAATTAAAACTGGGTTGCCTCCTAGGAAGCGCTTCTTTAATGTCATTAGCTTGACGCATTTACCTCACTAGGTGATCTTATGTTTTGGTTCTTACCTTCAGAACCTCTTGACCTTTTCCATTACCTGTAAGCAACATTTTGTTCTGAAGCAGGCTTGTCTTCAACAAATAAATCAAAATCAATTTTTTGATCTTCAAAACCCAACTCCAGCTTCCTCCTACCCATATCAACTATGCATCTTGCAGTCAACATGAATGGCCTTCCCAATATTACATGAATGTCAGTATCTTTGCAGATATTCATTACCACAAAATCTGCCGAGAAGATAAAATGTTTCACTCTGACCAACACATCTTCAATTACTCCATATGGTCTGGTAATGGAGCGGTCAGCTAGTTGTAAAGTCATTCTAGTGGACATTATCTCCAACTCTCCCAATCTTCTGCACATGGAGAGTGGCATTAGATTAATGCTAGCTCCCAGGTCAATAAGTGTTTTTCCCACAATGACTTCTCCAATTGAGCAAGGAATAGTTACACTCCCATGATCTTTATGCTTGGATGGAAGGATCTTTTGAATCACTGCACTGCAATTTCCTTCCACTATGATGTTTTCCTGGTGAATATACTTATGTTTCCTTGTTAACATATCCTTCAAGAATTTGGAGTAGAGTGGCATCTGCTGCAAAGCTTCTCCGAAGGGCATGGTTATTTCTAGTTTCCTGAAATTATCTAAAAATCTTACCAGATGACGATCTTTTTCCTTCTTGGAAGGTACCACAGGATATGGTACTTCCACACTTTCATCCACAGCTTTTTCACTTCTACTCTTCTTTGCATTCTTATTATTTTTTTCTTCTTTTCCATTTTTTTCATTTTCTATTTCTTTTTCTACTTCTTTTTCTTTTTCTTGGTCCTTCAATTCTTCATTCTTGACCATTATTTGTTCCTCTTTTTCTTGAATACTTTCACCTCTCACCTCATTTTTCTTGCCATCAGTACTTTTCTTGTCAGTAGTTTTCTTCTTATGCACAACACTATCCTCATCCTCAGCCTCCACAAACCTTTTACTCCTTGTCATCATAGCTTTGCATTCCTCCTTGGGATTCTGTTCTGTATTTGCCACAAAACTATTGGATGACTTCTCAACTAAATTCCCCTGTATTAAATGTGGGTAGTTGATGTTGTGAGCTTGCACTTCAGAACGTGCAATGCTAGTAAAGAATTGTGGTAAGAAGTTTCAAGAATGGATGCAATTGTTCTGTCTTGCAGAAGTTTCCTTCTCCTCTCAGCCTTATTCCTTCTCAATGTAGCTTTAATTTCTAAGTCCAGAGGAACTAAATTGCCTGTGGGAGATCTATGCATATAAAACACTAATAGACACAGCGATTATCGAATCCGATAAGAGAAGAAAAAATATGAATTAAGAACAAATATTAACAAATAATCAAAGAATAACTAATAAAGAATAGACACCTAAAAACGATCCAACTTTCAAAATAAAAAGAAGTTACTCAGCAACGGCGCCAAAAACTTGTTCATTTTCGGCAAGTGCACCGGATCGCACAAGAATTATAAAACGGTAAGAACTGAGTATCGAACTGTCGGGGAACTTGTGTTACTTGATAAGCTATTTCAGTGAATAAGTGTCTAGCGTGAAAATCTAAGTGTGAATATGAACAACTATGTAAACTATCTATGCAAAAAGGAAAATCACACGAGAGAAATGACGTGTAAAAAACAAGTAGAAAACACGTTGGTCTTCCTAATAAGTGTCTGATGCTAAAAGGATATTCTCAAACTAACAATGCTCATGTGTTCCTATGGTGTCTCCTGAGATGCTAAACCCCAATTCCTCATGATAGTTTAGCCTAATCCTGATCAAGCATTGTCCTCAGATTCCTCTTGTTGGACCAAACTCAACCAAGACCGCATTAAGGCAAACATACTACTACTAAATTATCGCACCCTGATTCCTCGTGATAGTACGACAACTTAGCCATGTCCTATCAAGGTCATCAGAATCAGACCAGTTTCGACTATTGAATGATCCTAACAGAGCATGCATCTATGTGATCAAGGTAAAGGCATACTAGAATGAAAAGCTAATAGCACAGAGAACACACGAACCATCATTAAATAGATAAAAAGATATTTACATCAAGTACCTACAGGGAAGATCCAATAGAGGATTTTAGCTTTCCATAACCAGGAAGCCTCCTTTACAACTAAGAGAAGAACAAGATGAAAGATTGCAAAAATACAAATGGTAAGGATGTCTCCTTCACCTCTAGGATCTCACAATCACTCACAAACTCATCTCAAGCTCTCAGAACAGCTTCCTCTTCAAGCTCTGGTCTCTGCAGATCTTCACACAGCAAAATCTCTCAAAACTCTCTGGAACTTGGACCTTTCTCTCTCTAGAATCACTAGACATGCAAAGCTTCAGCTCTCAGCCCAAACTCCCTTCACAAAATCTTATTTCAGGCTTAAATAGGTGGCCTTGTTCATGGTCGTGCGGTTAGCACAATTCTGGACCGCTTAGCTCACATTAGTGAATTTAGGCTAAGCGCGTGCCTTTCTCGCTTAGCGGATGGACTGAAGCGGTGTGCTTAGTGAGATGAAGCGGTGCGCTTAGCGAACATGTACAGCTCATCTTCTTCTAGATTCTTCCTTGCGCTTAGCCAATGAGTGTTGCGCTTAGCGGACACTCGCTAAGCCAACGGATTGGCTTAGCAAGAAGGTGAAAAACAACACTTCAAAACTTGCCTAATTAACCTGAAATTAAGAGAAAATAATTATTAAACACACAAAACAGAATTACTAAGTATTTATTACCTATCTTTAACTAAAAGAACTTTTAACACTACAAAATAATGATAAATTGGAAGAGTTTGATACAATTTACACAAGTTTTATACACAAAAGTTAGTCGTATTCACCGACTAACAGCAACTTCCTCATTCGTGTAAGCGAGTATGGCAGTCAGCCTATTCCTCTTTCTTTTTCCATGGTAGTTTTTCTTCTGTAGTAGGGCATTTCCCTTGCTCGATGGGAAGAATAGCGTAATAAAGGAAGAGCCTACTTTCGTACTCAAGCCTTTTGATACTGAATCCTAGATTATTCAATCTGCCGAGACGAGACTAAAAGGAATGAGTTTAGAAGAGAGCAATGAGTTTTGCTTATAAAATTTCCTTTTAGGCTCAAGGATAATTGGTAGGATTAGTTGATGCTTCCAATTTTAGAATCTGTTGGGAACGAACGAATCAGTGTATCTTGCACATATTTTTCATGCTTCAAATTTGGAAAGCCATTTTAAGGAACTGAAGGACTAGTCATAGAAGAGTGGAAGTATTCAAACGCGACCTCATCTAGTAAGGATGGTTTTTTTAGTATAGGGATAGAATTGACTGATCCTGTAAGAGCGGCTAAGTCATCTTTACATTTGTTGAGACCAATTCTGTCAATCGTTTTGGTCCAGCGAGTATCAAAAGTTGGAGGAGGTTCCTTAGAAAGATCCTTTGCCATTTCTCTATCTTTCCCACTCTTCTTTTTCTTAGTTTGAAACAAAGACATTTTAGGTGATACATCTAAATGAAGTAGTATTTTATAAAGAAAGTAGTATCTTTCCTTGATGTAGGCTTTACGCCAAACAAGAGGCAATGACTCATTAAGGTTGATGCCTAGTTGTTTCTAGTCGTGATGTTCCCCTCACTAAAAGGGAGCTAGGCAAAAATCAGCCATCAAGTGCCAGTTGGCAATCAAAAAGGCTGACACTTTTGATGCTGGAAGGTGAATGAAAGCTTGCCCATAGCAAATGTCTTCATGTTTGGCTTCCAACAAACCAATCACAAGATAAAGGGCATTTGGAAAATATAGCCATGCTCAAAGGATTAGGAAGAGAATTGGACAAAGACAATATTATACTCAATCCAACAGTCTTCGAGATTGTTGAGAAGATGGAAAATGCCCATATACAGTGTGGAGAGATGCAAGGGACCCAAAGCCAAATCATGGTCAGAGGTGATAGCCGATACAAAGTTGCAATATTCACTCACCACGCCTACTAAACCAGTGCAAATGAAGTACCTACAAAACCACATCAAAAGAAAGGCGTGGTGCTCACCTGGTGAAACAATGTCACTCTTCTTGGTAGCGAGAAGCATGAACTTGGAATATCTGGAGTCATCTTTGGAGAATTTGATGCCAAGGGTAGTAGACGGAACACAACATATTCCATAGAGTGACAACAAGTCCTCACCATGAATCGACAAGTTGAGAATAGTCAATACATCTAGAAGGGTCAGGCCAATCGTAGCTTTAGGAAGCACGAACCCATTGATAGTTGTTGACCAGAACCGTAAGATTTTGATCAACACATCCCATGGCTAGTGCATATCAACGACTGATAACATTATCATATCATAAATTCCCTATTCCTTCCATTCATCTTTGTATGAAGTTGAAACCCTCTTTAACCATGTTTGATATTCTAGAAGAGGTCTAGGCCATGCGCAAAAGCTAGAAGGGAATTTGTGAATCTCATACTAGTCACAACTGATTGGAAGTGGATATTTCACATGATTAAAAACATGTTAGTCATCTTATTAGTATTTTCGTCTTCATTAAGAAAGCAAGGGCCCAGAAAGAACTCTTAGTGTTGTTCATCAAAAGCAATAAGAGTTTCAGTGGTGAAATAGGGTTCAGGTTCTAATGAGTGCACGGATGCACTAGAAGCAGGTTGTTTAGAAGCAGTTAACATGATTTGAGGTTAGGGTTTTTCTGAAGAATTAGGAGCAAGTAAAAGAGAAAACCTACTAATGAATTTTATAAGGAAGAAGAGCCAAGATCGATTGCAAAAGATAAGAGAAATAAAAAATAAAATGGAAAATGATTTTCAAAACTTGAAATATGGTTGTTGGATTCAAATACGCTTGGTTACTTGATTATATTCCAATAGACGTTTGAGAAGATATAATTTCCAAATTCAAGCAACTTAGGAAAAGAGGGACAGTTATGTTAATACTTAAAAGTTAGTTGTTGGAGCAACAACTGTTGATTGGCTATGACTAGCATAAGGAAGCCGATTGAGGCAACTGACATGGCTGAAATGAGGTAAAGTGATAAAATGACTTGATAGAATGCTTTGAATAGTGTGCAAACCATTTTAGAGAACATGGAAGTCAACTTGATGCACAAGGAAGTGGTTGAAGGGAGGATAGCCATGATCTCTGAGATTTTAGGGATTTTTTTAATAGTGCTTTAGCTAATGTAACTATTAGTCAATCACTATAAATAAGACTTATCACATTGTAACAAAGACACAAACATCAATATACAAAATTCAATCATTTTTTTTGCTTTTTATTTGCATTACTTTGCTTATTTGCTTTACTTCGACTACTTCCTTTAAGTTCATTTATTGCTTACAATTGTTTATTGCTTCCTTTACTATAATTCCATATAGGAGTAGCCTAATTTAGAAACTTCAGTTCATCGACTGCTAAAAATCTTTGGAGTGGACTAAGAACCTAACTAAGGAATAGAGTCTCTTCCTTGGATCCATCGCCTAAAGGGAATCAACACTTAGTACTTGGTTGTCACAACAACTAAAGGAATTTCACATCAATAGTATAATATCTTAATGAAAAAAAAATAAAGATCAATTCCCCTACATAAATATTTCAAGAAGTTACTAATTACTTATGTCTCACTTCACAAGATAAAGTACAAAAGCTAGTTTCAACTTAGGATTACACATTCAACACTAGTATCACAGGTTACATCACAAAACATTATTAATGTACCACATTGCATTAACCTGGAGTTGGCATCTAAGCTTTCAATGCTTCATATAACATAAGGGTGGAAGCACACTTAAAGTTCTACCTGTGATAAGCCCCTGCAACCAACAACATCAACCCACTCAATTTCCACAAGTATCTCCCCACTCTCAACATTTCTCAATCTCAAAAACATTTCTTGGACAATCTTTCCATTTTGCCAAATGCAGCTGCTCTCTTCAGCAAGGTAATTAGTTCTATCTGGCTGGATCCTCTTGAGTGAACAACCATTTGGGAGCTTACCCAATCCCATCTGCTTACACTGAACATATGGTTTTAAGTCTATCTCTGCCTCACCCATTTTGTCATCCACAGAGAAAGTGTCTTTGTCATAAACCGTCTGCACAGAAAAACAAAATGCAAAAGCCATCAACAATCATTGGGGTATTATTTTGGTGCTATAGTGACACACCTAGAAGGACAAGAGTAAATTATTTGCAGCGATCTAGATGAAGGGTTGTCTCTATTATTATAGTCTTTTATCTATAAAATAATTGAACTATTAGTATAGACATTGGAGGTTTAATCTAATAGTACGATAGATTATATATACTAATAGACAATTCAGTATTAGAAATTGATATGCCACCAGTGCCTCATAGTGTAGATGCATAATGTATATACTAATTAATGAGTTAATCTCCATTAGACAAAGACTGTGAACCTATTTGGATATATTTTTTTCTTTTTTTATAGGCACTTATAGGTAAAGAAAATAAAAAAGGTAAAATCAATTGAGTTCCGTCTTCCATAAGCTAAAATCAACTTATCACCTCAGCTTTTGGAGGATTTATACATGGAAGAACTTCTATAAAAGATAAAGTGCTTAAATTAATTTTAATTTATGAGAAAAGCTCAATTCATCTAACCTCCTTATTTTCTCATCTTACAACTATTTATGAAGAAATTTATTCAATTCAAGCCTATATCAATACAGTTAAGCCTTGATGACTATCATTTTTTTTGTTAGTATGTGAAAAAAAAAATTGATGTAGCTTGCATCAGTACTCACCAGATGTATTGGGGTTTTAATGTCCTTTACAGAGAGGGTCAATTCTTCATTCCAGTCAGGATTGCAGTTTTTTTTTATGACACGAGTCTTCAGCTTCTGCATCAATACGAGATTAATCTTCAGACCAATTGATTGAAAAGCATGTACGTGAGACTTTTCAATGAGAAGCAAGATTCTGAATTTAACTAGATGGGCTTTATTAATACAATTCCCTATGCAAATCACACTCCTCATCTTCAATTCAAGATGAAAGAAAACAATTTGTTTTCAACAATAATTTTAGTGTTACACTCAATTTTCTCAAATTTTTCACAGCTATAGAGTTGGCCCATATGTATCAATTGATATTGTGTTTTTCCTTATGAAGAACTAAAGCTTAGATGCAGAGTGATATTGATAGAGTTGGAAAAGATAAGCCCAAAAAGGAAATGGCAAGGTGCTGGATTAATTATGCCATGGACCAAATATATGGAGAGTTTATTCTAGAAGGAAAGAGTGGACATGAGAATGTGAGAGGAGATTGTTGTGTTGAATGGAGGGTGTTGCAACCCATAATTTAATTTCACCAAAGTTCATCATCACTGTATTAGGGTTGCATATGCAGGACATAGAATGAGGGTTAAGAATAAGGTGTTGGGTGATGGTTACTACATGAGAGTGTTCCGCCTTGACGTGGCAATGGGCATGTATTCTTGTGTCATTGATGCTTTGGTGTTGACTGGATTCAATTCTTGGCATTGCATGGCTAAGAACACTAGGGGAAGTGACAACAAATTGGGAGACAACAAGGACTTGTTTTATTCCCTTCTCATTTAGTTTTAATAACTGTTTTCTAAAACAATTTCACTGTTCAGAAATCAATTTTCCAATCAAAATCTATAAGTTTTTAGCATTGTTTTCAAAATAAGTGTTTAGAAAAATAAACACAAACAACTGAGAGATGTTTTCTCATCTTCTTTTGTTTGATTTGATTCAACCTCTCTCTCAATTCCATTTTCTGTGCCTTACACTACCCTCTACCAACTGTCTAAACTCTAAACAACCTTTGGAAACAATGCTAAATAACTATGATATTGCAAGTTGCAACTAAAGGGGAATGGAGTGGAACTACAGGGTTGGCAAAAGTCGATACATCTTTACAGAGTATAATTGGCCAAGATAGCCTTTCAAAATATATGGTGCAGTGTTGCAAGCGAGATAAAACCGGGATGAGGGATGACCAACATGAATTGTCACAAGCTCAAGTAGAGGAGTTGCAAGTTATTTTTAATAAAGTTCAAGAAGTGTTCGAAAAACCTGAAGGATTACCTCCCAAAAGATGCTTTTGATAATGCTATTTTCTGTTGGGACAAGGTCCAATCAGTGTCTGCTCCATACATACCCTAACTTACGTATGGATGAGACAGGAGCTTTGGGAAAATAGAATCAAAAGGCATAGTAATAGTAACAGTGCTTATTCTAGTCCAGATTGGAGGTAGGATCTCTAGAGTCTTAATGGATAAAGATGAAACTCTAAGGCAGTTGCAATTCCATTTGACAAAGGCCAAGAACAAATGAAAGAAAACTACAAATAAACATAGAAGGGATGTGTCTTAATTTTGAGGTTGGGGAATGGACTTACTTAAAACTCAGACCTCATAAGCAACAAACTATGACTAGAAGTATAAATAGAAGTTAGCTCCTAGATATTTTGGTCCCTTTCAAGTCATTGCCAAGGCCAGAGCAGTTTCTTACAAGTTGCAACTTCTGAGAATTCTTGAATTCATTCTATTTTTCATGTGTCTGACTCAAGAGAGCCATTAGAAGTTAGAAATAAACCAATAACGCTAACACCTACACTGCCTATGGGTACAGATGTAGAGTTTGAGGATTCAGTTATACAGGAACAAATCTTGGCTATGTGAAAGGTGGAACAAGAGTGAATCATTCAGTAAGGGAAATCAGTGGAAGAAACCACTTGGGAGGATTTTTATTCTTTTTTTGTTTACACTAAAAGTATCTCTCAACCGATAGTCAAAGACCCATTCCTTTGAGGCATAGAGATCACCAAAATGGGTATTGTCTCTCTCAACCCCAGACAACAAGTTAAGAGACCCAGTTAACTACAACCTTTGCAGGAGGATGATTTTGCTATTAGAAGCCAATTCCCTACATTCAGTCCTGACTTCTGAGGACAAGTTCTTTCTTACTTTTGTTTCTTCATTAGGATGTTGATGTTTTGACTATTGTCTAATTTACATCCCCGCTTCTGAGTTATTCTTACAATTCTGCAGAATTCACCTAAAATTTTGATTGAGCCAGTAAGTACACATGTATATCACATAATACAGGGATCTTAATTTGAATTGTTAATGAATTTTGATGCACACTTTTAATAATTGTTACACAATAGGAAATAAAAATATGATTTTTCAAAAACAGAATTCACAAGGCATTTCACTCTTAAAACATTTATTTTTGGTGAATCTTATAAAAGTAATTTTCACTTTAGCATTAGCATAGTCGTGGCAACAATTAATCCTTTCATTAAAGTTAAAATGGTTTTGATCCTAATCTGAGAAGTACAACAAAAGCAACAAATGATGATGACGATGACAATGACCATGGGAGCAAGTAATTTATATCATACATACTGTCACTGGTACATTATTCACTTGTCTAATGATTATAATTATGTCAGTTTATATATATCGAATAAAGATATTTATCCAGACATCCTTTTTTTCCTGCGAACAAAAAACTTGAGTGTACAAGGGTCTGTGTAAATATATTTTTCCAAAAGAAATATATTAACAAAACCAATTATACCACAAAAAATCTCGTAGAAATTGTTCAATAAATAGTGGGATTAGAAAAACCATTTGTTTTATTTGCGACCATCTCTCAACACAAATTAACAACCCCAGTTCATCAAATTTACCTTCAAAGAAGAAAAAAAAATGATCTCAGAAATTGCAAGATTCAAACCTGATCGCCCATGTTGACAACGACATAAGGATCGCTGGCACGAGCATCGCGAATGGCAAGATTAATGCCTCTTTTAATTCGAAGCTTGAGAAGACCCAGAATATTATTATTGTCCATTGAAACACAACTTTGTCATCGCCGAGAGAAGAGATTGTCTATAAACTCTTGCTCCAAACGAATCTAAAGATAGTCTTTTATTATTAGATAGCTACATACACGCATTTTTACCCTTAAACATGTTTATATACTTTTTTGTTATTTATTAATTTTTTTATTTTGAACGATTTACATTTTTACATTTCATATTTGTAAAATGAAATGACAAGCTAATAGAATTCTTCAGCATGAAGATTTAACATATCAATAAAATATCATGTCATCATTTAACAAATTTAAATTAACAAATAAATATCAAATACAAAAAATTTAGAAAATCAAATAATAAATAACAATCTAAAAACAATATATTATAAATATAGAAAATATATTTAAACCTATTATTAGCTACTAGGACTAGAGGCAGGGGTTTAACGTGCGAAAAACTAAAGGAATCTTCGGACATTCTAACGAAGTTTATTTATGTACACTGCTTTTTGTTTTGAGGGTCCGAATTATACTCATTGTTTACATGAACAAACGAGTGAAAGGAAAATTATCAATTTTGGCTTGTAGCTGAATGTGTGATTCTCGTGCATCAACGGTGTTCTCTCGCACTCCAGTCTCCCGATCCAACAAGCCTGCACGCAAGGATAGAAGTAGGCCGGGTGGTCAGTGCCAGACCTATGCCTCAATTCCTTGATTTGTTCAGCAAAAATGTTAGAATTAATTTTAAAAAAATTAATTAAATAAGTCAAGTTATAGGCTTTAAAAAGAAGTCTATTTATCTTGACAAGCTGATCTATTTAATAATAATATTTTTAATAAAATATTTTTATTAATATGATATATAATATAATTATTTTAATAAAAATATAAAATTATTTTGCTAATTTTCGTGGAGCTTAAAAAGTTTTTGATAATTTGTCACATGTAATATTTATAGGTAATTTTTAACTTCATCTTATAGTTTACAATTATCTTATTATTTTGAATGAAATCTTTAGTATGAAACAAGCCTTTAAATAACTTAATAAACCAGACAATTTATATAAACATCAAGTCCAAACCTAAAATTAGAATTGTGATGGATATGAGCTCTAGGCTTGAATCATAGAAATATAGAATAAATCAGATCAATTTATCTGTTTTTTTTTTTTCAAGAAGCTCGTCATTAACGATATTGTAAGTAAAAGTAGTAATTTTAATGAGAAAACTAAAGATTTTATATCTTTTTGTTTAATGTGAAAATTAAAGGTTTATGTTTCAAAACATATGGAATGATATTATCTCAAAATACTTTTCAGTTAATGGATTATATTTTTAATAATTTTTTTAATTCATGATTTCCAGGTTTAATAAAATGCATTTTAAAAAAAAAATGATTAGCAAATTCAAATCACACTAATAGCATCTATAATGCATGATTGCTTAGATGAGTCACTTGTTTTAATTTTTGAACCTTACAATTCTATATAGATTTAAACACTATACACAAATTCACTTAAATGCTAAGGTAGTTAAAGTAAGTGTTTAAATTGATTTTGAGTCCAACAATATATACTAGAGAAATATATTATTTATGATATAATTTTGTTAAACAACCGTTGTTTATATAAGTAACGGTGATTATATCAGCCACTTGAAATCATTTGTTCTAGTAAAAAAAATAAGAAATATTATTTAAAATTAAGTAACTCATACAAGTATCCACTGAAAATACTCTAACTTTCATAATTAGGATAAATTAACTTTGCTTATACTGAGCATGAGGAAGTATATAGAAAGAGTGTATCTAACTTAACCTATATAACACTACAAAAAATAGGATTTCAACATCGGTTATTAGGACTTTCAATATCGGTTATTAACCGATGTTGAAAGTATTATTGTTAACATCAGTTTTCCAAAATCGATGTTAATATAAAATTACAAAATCGATTATTTAAATAACCAATGTTATATAATAAGAATTATAAAAAAAAGTTAGAAGTAAAGGATGAGTTTAACGCCAAGCAAAAGGATCAAAGCATCCAAGAGTTGGAATAGATGAACATGTTGGAGGCTAGCAAAGCGAACTAACTGCTTAATTTGCCTCTATTAAGGTGAAGAGGAAAGCCAATCTAGAACTACAAGCTAGGACAAGTACTTCAGTAGTTAAGCTTTGGAGTCAGTTAATGGCTATCCAGTAAGAGATCTCTACTTTTCAGCTAGTTTTAGCAACTACAATCAGTTAAGTGAATGAATATAATGATAAAAGGGTGGAGGTATACGAACAGGGGACTCGGCTGGATAAGGATATCGCCTCTCTTTGTGAGCACAAATATCTCTTGCTTTAAACTTTGGAGAAGGCAAATAAAGAATGGGCCTAAGTTGACATGGAGTGTCGTTTCCAACATATGTTGATTCAAGCCTAATTGCCTGTAGCAGACGTCCTATATCTTTAGCCGCAACCACCAATGAAGAGAGTTCATCAGTTGTCCAACCTTAAAGGATAAGCATCTTTTTAGTTTCCTGCCTTTCGAGACAATTTATTTTTTTACTTCATATATGCTAGGTAATATTTCTTTAAATATCCTGCATTCATGCTTTTGTTGTGCTCATTACTGTTCATGTCCATTAAGTTATAGGCACCTCTTGAAAAAAATTTGACTTGTAATAGAGGGCCCTTACCAAATAGGTGACTATTTTCCCAACTTAGTTTCCTTGAACACAAGAGGCAACACTGTTTTCCAAACCAAATGGCCTTCTTCAAATTCATTATTGTGAACATGTTTATTATAATGCTGTGCTACCTTTTCTTTATTTCACTTAATGTTCTCATAAGGAATTAAACAATCCTCATGAATTGATTCTAACTCCAAAACCAATGATCTTTGTTAATCATTAGTTGACAAAAGATTTTGCTTGACCACCCTTAGAGATTTGACATTAATTTTCAAGGGTAACATGACATCATGATCATATGTTAGTTGAAATGGTGTCATAGTCATAGCATTATTCTTAGTATTCCCAATAGCCCATAATGAATTAGATAACATATCATCCCAATGCTTGGATTTCTCTTCAACAATCTTTTTGATTAAATCTATTATAACAATCTTGTTAGTGGCTTCTGCTTGCCGATTAGCTTGGGCATAGTAAGGTGTAGAATGGAAAATTTTGATGTCAAACTATTGACAAAATGTCACTACCTTGTCTCCTATGAAAATAGTACCCTAGTCATCCGTTATAGTCTTTGGCATCCCAAATATATGACTATTTGGTTTTGGGTGAATTTGATATCATTTTGAGTAACAGAAACCATTAGTTGTGCCTCCATCCATGTCGTGAAGTAATTTGTCACCACAATGATAAAACTATGGCATTTAGAATAACATGGGTGGATTTTCCTATCAAATTCATAGTCGCATCCTGAAAATGGCCATGGCTTAATAATACTGTTAGACTATTGGCAAGCATACCAATGTCATTGCAGGTTACAAATTTTATAAAAGAGATCGTCTTCATAGGGACTTGAGTTATTCAGTTTCTCCATATAAAAGTAAACAATTCAATAGTTATGTACAACAAATTTAATCGAAATTTTATGGGTTTAATGGAAATAATGAAAGTAGCGGAAATAACATAATTAGTGCGTCGAAAATATGTAAAATTACGAAAACAAGTAAAATGAATTTAATTAATTCAAGAGAAACGTAGGATTGGATTTCATCGTTCATACCCTCAGTATCCAAATAATATTAATACATATGAATCATTTTCTAACATCACTGATGCATGCATTAAATTACTCCGAATCAATCCCTCGCATTCAAGAATCCTAGGAATATTTACCAAATATCGATTCCTCGCATATGAAATAAATATCTCGACATTACAATCATAATCTCATGCTATTTGCAATCAAAATATTATGCTCTATTCCTAGCAACATAACATAAAGAGTAAAATCATTCAGTTCAAATTCTAAGAGTACTTTCCATTCAAACTTAAAATCCAATTTCATGAAACTAGTGATCAAATAGAATCAAGCATTACAAATAAAATGAAATCACCAATAATGAGTAGAAAAGATTTAGATATACAAAATATAAAAAATGATACATAAGGATATGAAGATTACATCCAATCCTTCAGAGAAACTAGTCGATCATTGTGTAGATCACAAGATCAACAAAAGAAACAATGAAGGATACAATCCATGCTCACATCTTTGTAGCTCCAGCTCCACTTTTTTGTCTTCTCTCTACTACTTGTTTGTGCTATTCTTCTCTGGTTTCTCCACTCCACACCTCCTGGTTTGTGATTTTGCATGGCTTTTAAATGAAATGGTCCAAGAGGTGTCAAACCAACTCGCCCAGGCAAGTGATACTTGCCCAAGCGAGTTGGTTCCTTCAAGATGAAGTAATCTCAGTAACTTGGGTGAGTGGCACTCTGAAATTCTTAAAAAATGACCCTTTATGATGGAAGCTTGCTTGAGAAGCTTCTATGGAGGCTAGATCTTTGAGCTTCAATGAGGTCCTTCAATGGTGATTTTCATCCATGGAGTTGCAGCAAAAAATAAAGGAGAAGAGGTGAGAGTAGGCGCCATCCACTAGGGAATAAGCCATGGAAGAATAAGCTTCACCACCAAGAGTGTCTTGGATAAGAAGCTTAGAGAGGAAGCTTCAATGGAGGAAAAGAATGAGAGAGAAAGAGAGAGAGAGAAAGAAAGTGGCATGGAAAATTGAAGGAAGAAAGGGAGAGAAGTTGAACTTTGAAGTGTGTCTCACAAGTTTCTCATTCGTCAAAGTTACTACAAGTGTTACACTTGCTTCTATTTATAGAGTAGGTAGCTTCCTTGAGAAGCACGTGTTACATTCCTCCAATAGCTAAGCTCACTCCATGCCAAAAATACATGAAGGAAGAAAGCTTCCTTGAGATGCTTCCTTGGGAAGCAAGTGTTACACCCCTCCAATTGCTAAGCTCACTCCCATGGAAACACACCCCTCAAATAGCTAAGCTCACCCCCCCCAAAATACATGAAAATACAAAAAAAAGTCCATACTACAAAGACTACTCAAAATGCCCTAAAATACAAGGCTAAAATCATATACTACTATGGTACCCTTAACTTGTAGGGCATGAGCCCTTAATTTGTAGGGTACCCTACAAACCTTAAATGGCCAAAATACAAGACCCAAAAGAAGGAAAACCTATTATAATATTTACAAAGATAAGTGGGCTCATACTTAGCCCATGAGCCCAAAATCTATCCTAAGGCTCATGAGAACCCTAGGGCCTTCTCCTGCATCTTTGGCCTAATCTTCTTGGAGTCTTCTATCCAATGCCCTTGCGGGGTAGGATTGCATCATCCCTTCCCCCTTGAAAAGGATTTGACCTCAAATCCAGAGGTTCTTGAAACTCTGGGCTTCTTTCCTCGACACCTGTAAAAGAATAAAAACATATATGTTAGTGGTGTTGGATATGTTAGAGTAGGGTAAGGTCAAAAAACCCCTTTCTTGACCATCTTCCCATGAGGGAACATGGTTCCTCACCAACTCAATGAGTGGTGCTACAAGTATAGAAAAATATGGGACAATCCTTTTGTAAAAGTTTGTTAAGTCATGGAAGTCCCGAATTTCCCTTATACTTGGTGGAGTGAGCCACTCTAGAATGACCTTTATTCTCTTAGGGTCCATGGGAACTCCTTGATCACTATTTAAAAAATTAAGGAAAGTAATGCAATAAAACATACCTTTTTTTTATATTTTCATGTTGATTACTCCTACCAAAAAGTATGACAAACCTAAGGTGTCCCATATGAGCACCTAGGTTTGTATTGAAACAAAAAATAAGAACAAACCTACCTAATGAGTCCCTATGTATGCAAATCATGAAGATGTTGGATGCATGGGTGATTTTACAAAAGAGTGTTGCACCACTCAACACATTCATCATACCGCCTATCATAAGGATTTGGTGCCTTATAATACCTATTTTGGGCACACCAACAAAGCACAAGGATTTAAGCTCTTACGAACCAAACTCTCATCCAATAACTCCTTTACTTGAGGAATAATCTCAAGCCCAAGAGGTGTGGCAGTGCTAACAAGTGTCTTTTTATAAAGTAGAAGATGGGGAGGTTGTCTAAAAGGGGAATTTTCTTAAATGTTTGTCTTTATTGCAAAATGACTTTCCTTCTTAGCTAACCTCTTGGAGGAGACATTTACCTCCTTACACTCCTCCTTAACCATTAAAGGTTGTCCTTCTTCCTGGGGTAGATTTCTTCACTAGATTCTTCCCCTTTTGCTTCTTCACTTTCACTAAAGTAAGGTGAAGTAGTAGCCTCATCTTGGCTACTATAAATGTCTTGGCCCCTCATAATCATGGTTTTCTTGGTGGGGCATTGAGAAGTAATGTGTCCTCTTCCAAGACATTTAAAACACTTTATAGAGCTAGTCTTCTCTTTCATACTATCCTTAAGGGGTTACTTTTCTATTGTCTTCCCCTTATCATCTTTGGACTTAGAAGGTGTCGCCCCTAAGATGCCTTGACCTTGGTCTTTCTTTGGATAAGAGTGAGGGCCATAAGATTTTAAAGTAGACTTTCTTTTAAGTTGATGCTTTACCCTTATTTTCCAATCTAAGTAAGCCTCTACATTGTCCTTCCCATGGAAGTATGGAAGGTTAATGTTAGCCTCTTGAGGCTTTCTTTCCTTTTCTATCCTATGGGAGTCAGGTCTAAGATGTGACCTATGCCTTCCTTCATAAAAGTCATGAAGTTCTTCAATTAGGCTCTTGCAAGGGTCAACTCATCTAAGATTCCAGATAGAGGGTCCTTATGACTAGTACCCTCACCATTAACACTAGATGAATGATGACTCATGTTGGTTCCTAAGTTGTGGTTCTTTCTTGTTGGGGGTTTGCAAAAGGTAAAAGCTAGGGTTCAGAAGAACTCAAGATAAGCATGATAAGCAAGAAGAAAGTATTATGCAATAACAAGATAAATTAGGCCTGACTGGTAAAGAAAACAGGCTATGAAAGTAAGCAAGAAATTAAAGTGCAAGAAATGTAAACTAGGTGGATCGTAAGAGTGTTTGGATGATCACATTTAAGTTTTCCAACAAAACAATCACTATCCTAAGGGAAAAAATGCCTAAAATTATTACACACAAATGGAAGTTTGGTAACCTATTGGAGGCTCCCAACACACTTCAAATGAAAGGCATTTTTGTTACAAAATTTGAAAGCAATGAAGGTAAGTAAATTGGAAATTACAAAGTTAAAAAAAAGTCCTCAATGTTTGTGGTTGTTCTCTCTTTGGTGTTTCACTCAATTTGGAGTGCTTCTCAGTCCAATAAATCTTAAGGTGGTTGGACCCTTGCTTCTTGACTCAAATTCTTCAAGGGATGACACCAATCCTCCTTTCCATGTGGAGCTTGTAGGCCTTGGATCTTCTTCATCAATGGAGTCCTTTGTTTCTTGAAGATCAATGACAGTGGAATGGAGAAGGAAGAAAGATGATCGGAGATGCCACTTCAAGGAGAAGATGATTCAAAAACAAGCTCACCACCATAGGAAGCCATGGATAAGAGCTTG
Organism: Glycine max; assembly: GCF_000004515.6. NCBI lineage: Eukaryota > Viridiplantae > Streptophyta > Magnoliopsida > Fabales > Fabaceae > Glycine > Glycine max. Next base: position 24,119,077 of record NC_038255.2, on the reverse strand, counting down.
AAGGTAGGAGAAGATGAATTGAGGGAGAAGGAGAGAAGGAGCACGGAATTTTATGCCTCAAATGAGGTCTGAACATTGAAGTGTAATTCTCAAATGATCAAAGTCAAAATAATGCACACACAAGACCTCTATTTATAGCCTAAGTGTCACACAAAATTGGAGAGAAATTTGAATTTGTATTCAAATTTCACTTGAATTTGAATTTGAATTTGTGGAGCCAAATTTGGAGCCAAAATTTCACCAATTATGATTAGTGAATTTTAGCTATGGTTCAGCCCACTAATCCGAGATCAAGTCCAAGATTCTCCACTAAGTGGGCTTAGGTGTCATGAGGCATGTAAAGCATGAAGGACATGCACAAAGTGTGACTATATGATGTGGCAATGGGGTGTACCAAGCAAATTCTCACCTCTTATTTAGGAAGGTCCAAAAGAAGCCCAATTCAATTGAATTTCTCTCCCAACACACACATCAAATAGTGCAATTAATGCATGTGAAATTACAAAACAACCCCTAATACAAAAACTAGTCTAGGTGCCCTAAAATACAAGGGCTGACAAATAAAGGCGAGGACGTTGAGTCCTACGAAAGCATAAAGACAGAGGACGCTGAATCCTATTTAAACATAAAGACAAAGGATGTTGAGTCCTATGAAAAATAAAGGTGAGGATGTTGAGTCCTATGGAAACATAAAGACAGAGGACATTGAGTTCGTCGAAAAATAATGACACAGGACATTGAGGCCTATGAAAAATTAAGACAGAGGACATTAGGTCCTTTGAAAAATAAAGATAGAGGATGCTGAGTCCTATGAAAAAATAAGGCGACGATGTTGAGTCCTATGAAAAATAAAGGCGAGGACGTTGAGTCCTATAAAAGCATAAAGCCAGAGGACGTTGAATACTATTTAAACATAAAGACAAAGGACGTTGAGTCCTATGAAAAATAAAGGCGAGAACATTGAGTCCTATGGAAACATAAAGACAGATGATATTGAGTCCATCGAAAAATAATGACAGAGGACATTGAGGCCTATGAAAAATTAAGACAGAGGACATTAGGTCCTTTGAAAAATAAAGACAGAGGCTTCTGAGTCCTATGAAAAAATAAGACGACGATGTTGAGTCCTATGAAAAATAAAGGCGAGGACGTTGAGTCCTACGAAAGCACAAAGACTGAGGACATTGAATCCTATTTAAACATAAAGACCAAGGATGTTGAGTCCTATGAAAAATAAAGGCGAGGACGTTGAGTCCTACGAAAGCACAAAGACTGAGGACATTGAATCATATTTAAACATAAAGACCAAGGATGTTGAGTCCTATGAAAAATAAAGGCGAGGACGTTGAGTCCTATGGAAACATAAAGACAGAGGACATTGAGTTCGTCGAAAAATAATGACAGAGGACATTGAGGCCTATGAAAAATTAAGACAGAGGACATTAGGTCCTTTGAAAAATAAAGAAAGAGGATGCTGAGTCCTATGAAAAAATAAGGCGACGATGTTGAGTCCTATGAAAAATAAAGGCGAGGTCGTTGAGTCAATTAAAAGCATAAAGCCAGAGGACATTGAATCCTATTTAAACATAAAGACAAAGGACGTTGAGTCCTATGAAAAATAAAGGCGAGAACACTGAGTCCTATGGAAACATAAAGATAGATGATATTGAGTCCATCGAAAAATAATGATAGAGGACATTGAGGCCTTTGAAAAATTAAGACAGAGGACATTAGGTCCTTTGAAAAAAAAGACAGAGGATGCTGAGTCCTATGAAAAAATAAGACGACGATGTTGAGTCCTATGAAAAATAAAGGCGAGGACGTTGAGTCCTACGAAAGCACAAAGACTGAGGACATTGAATCTTATTTAAACATAAAGACCAAGGACGTTGAGTCCTATGAAAAACAAAGGCGAGGACATTGAGTCCTATGGAAACATAAAGACAGAGGACATTGAGTGCGTCGAAAAATAATGATAGAGGACATTGAGGCCTATGAATAATAAGGACAGAGGATATTCAGTCCTGTGAAAAATAAAGACCGAGGATGTTGAGGCCTATCAAAAAATAAAGGCGATGATGTTGAGTCCTATGAAAATTAATGGCGAGGACATTGAGTCCTATGAAAGCATAAAGACAGAGGACGCTGAATCCTATTTAAACATAAAGACAAAAGACGTTGAGTCCTATGAAAAATAAAGGCGAGGACGTTGAGTCCTATGGAAACGTAAAGACAGAGGACATTGAGTCCGTCAAAAAGTAATGACTGAGGACATTGAGGCCTATGAAAAATTAAGACAGAGGACATTAGGTCCTTTTAAAAATAAAGACACAGTTTCGAGTCCTATGAAAAAATAAGGCGATGATGTTCAGTCCTATGAAAAATAAAGGCGAGGACATTGAGTCCTACAAAAGCATAAAGCTAGAGGAATTTGAATTTTATTTAAAAATAAAGACAAAGGACGTTGAGTCCTATGAAAAATAAAGGCGAGAACATTGAGTCCTATGGAAACATAAAGACAAATGATATTGAGTCTGTCGAAAAATAATGACAGAGGACATTGAGGCCTATGAAAAATTAAGACAGAGGACATTAGGTCCTTTGAAAAATAAAGACAGAGGATTCTGAGTCCTATGAAAAAATAAGACGACGATGTTGAGTCCTATGAAAAATAAAGGCGAGGACGTTGAGTCCTACGAAAGCACAAAGACTGAGGACATTGAATCCTACTTAAACATAAAGACCAAGGATGTTAAGTCCTATGAAAAACAAAGGCGAGGACATTGAGTCCTATGAAAACATAAAGACAGAGGACATTGAGTTCGTCGAAAAATAATGATAGAGGACATTGAGGCCTATGAATAATAAGGACAGAGGATATTGAGTCTTGTGAAAAATAAAGACCGAGGATGTTGAGTCCTATCAAAAAATAAAGGCGATGATGTTGAGTCCTATGAAAAATAATGGCGAGGACATTGAGTCCTATGAAAGCATAAAGACAGAGGACGTTGAATCCTATTTAAACATAAAGACAAAAGACGTTGAGTCCTATGAAAAATAAAGGCGAGGACGTTGAGTCCTATGGAAACGTAAAGACAGAGGACATTGAGTCCGTCAAAAAGTAATGACTGAGGACATTGAGGCCTATGAAAAATTAAGACAGAGGACATTAGGTCCTTTTAAAAATAAAGACACAGTTTCGAGTCCTATGAAAAAATAAGGCGACGATGTTCAGTCCTATGAAAAATAAAGGCGAGGACATTGAGTCCTATGAAAAATAAAGGCGAGGACGTTGAGTCCTATGGAAACGTAAAGACAGATGATATTGAGTCTGTCGAAAAATAATGACAGAGGACATTGAGGCCTATGAAAAATTAAGACAGAGGATGTTGAGTCTTGTGAAAAATAAAGACCGAGGATGTTGAGTCCTATCAAAAAATAAAGGCGATGATGTTGAGTCCTATGAAAAATAATGGCGAGGGCATTGAGTCCTATGAAAGCATAAAGACAGAGGACGTTGAATCCTATTTAAACATAAAGACAAAAGACGTTGAGTCCTATGAAAAATAAAGGCGAGGACGTTGAGTCCTATGGAAACGTAAAGACAGAGGACATTGAGTCCGCCAAAAAGTAATGACTGAGGACATTGAGGCCTATGAAAAATTAAGACAGAGGACATTAGGTCCTTTTAAAAATAAAGACACAGTTTCGAGTCCTATGAAAAAATAAGGCGACGATGTTCAGTCCTATGAAAAATAAAGGCGAGGACATTAAGTCCTATGAAAAACAAAGGCGAGGACATTGAGTCCTATGAAAACATAAAGACAGAGGACATTGAGTTCGTCGAAAAATAATGATAGAGGACATTGAGGCCTATGAATAATAAGGACAGAGGATATTGAGTCTTGTGAAAAATAAAGACCGAGGATGTTGAGTCCTATCAAAAAATAAGGCGACGATGTTCAGTCCTATGAAAAATAAAGGCGAGGACATTGAGTCCTATGAAAAATAAAGGCGAGGACGTTGAATCCTATTTAAACATAAAGACAAAAGACGTTGAGTCCTATGAAAAATAAAGGCGAGGACGTTGAGTCCTATGGAAACGTAAAGACAGAGGACATTGAGTCCGCCAAAAAGTAATGACTGAGGACATTGAGGCCTATGAAAAATTAAGACAGAGGACATTAGGTCCTTTTAAAAATAAAGACACAGTTTCGAGTCCTATGAAAAAATAAGGCGACGATGTTCAGTCCTATGAAAAATAAAGGCGAGGACATTGAGTCCTACAAAAGCATAAAGCTAGAGGACTTTGAATTTTATTTAAAAATAAAGACAAAGGACGTAGAGTCCTATGAAAAATAAAGGCGAGAACATTGAGTCCTATGGAATCATAAAGACAGATGATATTGAGTCTGTCGAAAAATAATGACAGAGGACATTGAGGCCTATGAAAAATAAAGACAGAGGATATTAGGTCCTTTGAAAAATAAAGACAGAGGATTCTGAGTCCTATGAAAAAATAAGACGACGATGTTGAGTCCTATGAAAAATAAAGGCGAGGACGTTGAGTCCTACGAAAGCACAGAGATTGAGGACATTGAATCCTATTTAAACATAAAGACCAAGGATGTTAAGTACTATGAAAAACAAAGGCGAGGACATTGAGTCCTATGAAAACATAAAGACAGAGGACATTGAATCCTTCGAAAAATAATGATAGAGGACATTGAGGCCTATGAATAATAAGGACAGAGGATATTGAGTCTTGTGAAAAATAAAGACCGAGGATGTTGAGTCCTATCAAAAAATAAAGGCGATGATGTTGAGTCCTATGAAAAATTATGGCGAGGACATTGAGTCCTATGAAAGCATAAAGACAGAGGACGTTGAATCCTATTTAAACATAAAGACAAAAGACGTTGAGTCCTATGAAAAATAAAGGCGAGGACGTTGAGTCCTATGGAAACGTAAAGACAGAGGACATTGAGTCCGCCAAAAAGTAATGACTGAGGACATTGAGGCCTATGAAAAATTAAGACAGAGGACATTAGGTCCTTTTAAAAATAAAGACGGAGTTTCGAGTCCTATGAAAAAATATGGCGACGATGTTGAGTCCTATGAAAAATAAAGGCAAGGACGTTGAGTCCTACAAAAGCATAAAGACAGAGGACATTGAATCCTATTTATAAATAAAGACAAAGGACGTTGAGTCCTATGAAAAATAAAGGCGAGAACATTGAGTCCTATGGAAACATAAAGACAGAGGACATTGAGTCCATCGAAAAATAATGACAGAGGACATTGAGGCTTATGAAAAATAAAGACAGAGGACATTAGGTCCTTTGAAAAATAAAGACAGAGGATTCTGAGTCCTATGAAAAAATAAGACGACGATGTTGAGTCCTATGAAAAATAAAGGCGAGGACGTTTTAATCGAATGTTTTATTTTGTCCCGTAATATATCGAGACGCTCAAAATTGAAAATAGAAGCTCCGAGCAAATTCAAACGACATTAACATTTTTCTTGGATGTCCTATTGAGTCCCGTAATATATAGAAACGCTCGGAATTTAAAACAGAAGCTCTGAGCAAATTCAAACGATAATAACTTTTTACTCCGATGTCCAATTGAGTCCCATAATATATCAAGACGCTCGAAATTTAAAACAGAAACTCTGAGCAAATTCAAACGACAATAACATTTTACTCGAATGTCCGATTGAGTCCCGTAACATATCGAGACACTCTAAATTGAAAACAGAAGCTCTGAGCAAATTCAAACGACAATAACATTTTAATCGAATGTGCTATTTTGTCTCGTAATATATCGAGACGCTCGAAATTTAAAACAGAAGCTTTGAGCAAATTCAAACGACAATAACTGTTTACTCCGATGTCCGATTGAGTCCCATAATATATCGAGACGCTCGAAATTTAAAATAGAAGGTCTGAGCAAATTCTAACGATAATAACATTTTACTTAGATGTCCGATTGAGTCCTGTAAAATATCGAGACGCTCAAAATTGAAAAAAGAAGCTCTGAGAAAATTCAAACTACATTAACATTTTACTCGGATGTGCTATTGAGTCCTGTAATATATCGAGACGCTCGAAATTTAAAACAAAAGCTCCGAGAAAATTCAAATGACAATAACTTTTTACTCCGATGTCCAATTGAGTCCCATAATATATCGAGACGCTCAAAATTTAAAACAGAAGCTCATAGCAAATTCAAACGACAATAACATTTTACTCGTTTGTCCGATTGAGTCCTGTAAAATATCGAGACACTCCAAATTGAAAACAGAAGCTCCGAGAAAATTCAAAGGACATTAACTTTTTACTCGGATGTCTTATTGAGTCCCATAATATATCGAGACGCTCAAAATTTAAAACAGAAGCTCATAGCAAATTCAAACGACAATAACATTTTACTCGTTTGTCCGATTGAGTCCTGTAAAATATCGAGACACTCCAAATTGAAAACAGAAGCTCCGAGAAAATTCAAAGGACATTAACTTTTTACTCGGATGTCTTATTGAGTCCCGTAATATATCAAGACGTTCGAAATTTAAAATAGAAGCTTTGAGCAAATTCAAACGACAATAACATTTTACTCGGATGTCCAATTTAGTTCCGTAACATATTGAGACACTGCAAATTGAAAACAGAAGCTCTGAGCAAATTCAAACGACAATAACTTTTTACTCCAATGTCCAATTGAGTTCCATAATATATCGACATGCTCGAAATTTGAAATAGAAGCTCTGAGCAAATTTTAACAACAATAACATTTTACTCGGATGTCCGATTGAGTCCCGTAACATATCGAGACACTCCAAATTGAAAACAGAAGGTCTGGGCAAATTCTAACGATAATAACATTTTACTTAGACGTCCGATTGAGTCCTGTAAAATATCGAGACGCTCAAAATTGAAAAAAGAAGCTCTGAGAAAATTCAAACTACATTAACATTTTACTGGGATGTGCTATTGAGTCCTGTAATATATCGAGACGCTCGAAATTGAAAACAAAAGCTCCGAGAAAATTCAAACGACAATAACTTTTTACTCCGATGTCCAATTGAGTCCCATAATATATCGAGACGCTCAAAGTTTAAAACAGAAGCTCATAGCAAATTCTAACGACAATAACATTTTACTCGGTTGTCCGATTGAGTCCTGTAAAATATCGAGACACTCTTAATTAAAACAGAAGCTCCGAGAAAATTCAAACGAAAATAACATTTTACTCGGATGTCCGATTTAGTTCCGTAACATATTGAGACACTGCAAATTGAAAACAGAAGCTCTGAGATAATTCAAACGACAATAACTTTTTACTCCGATGTCCAATTTTGAGTTCCATAATATATCGACAAGCTCGAAATTTGAAATAGAAGCTCTGAGCAAATTTTAACGACAATAACATTTTACTCGGATGTCCGATTGAGTCCTGTAAAATATCGAGACGCTCAAAATTGAAAACAGAAGCTTCGAGAAAATTCAAACAACATTAACTTTTTACTCTGATGTCTTATTGAGTCACGTTATATATCGAGACGCTCGAAATTTAAAACAGAAGCTCTGAGCAAATTCAAACGACAATAACTTTTTACTCCGATGTCCACTTGAGTCCCATAATATATCGAGACGCTCGAAATTTAAAATAGAAACTCTGAGCAAATTCAAACGACAATAACATCTTACTCAGATGTCCGACTTAGTCCCGTAACATATTGAGACACTGCAAATTGAAAACAGAAGCTCTGAGCAAATTCAAACGACAATAACCTTTTACTCGGATGTGCTATTGAGTCCCGTAATATATCGAGACACTCAAAATTGAAAACAGAAGATCCGAGCAAATTTTAACGACAATAACATTTTACTCGAATGTCCTATTGAGTCCTGTAAAATATCGAGACGCTCAAAATTGAAAACAGAAGCTTCGAGAAAATTCAAACGACATTAACTTTTTACTCCGATGTCCAATTGAGTCCCACAATATATCGAGACGCTCAAAATTTAAAAAAGAAACTCTGAGCAAATTCAAACGACAATAACATTTTACTCGGATGTCCAATTGAATCCCATAATATATTGAGACGCTCGAAATTTAAAACAGAAGCTCTAAGCAAATTCAAACGACAATAACATTTTACTCGGATGTGCTATTGAGTCCCGTAATATATCGAGACACTCAAAATTTAAAACAGAAGCTCATAGAAAATTCTAACGACAATAACATTTTACTCGGTTGTCCGATTGAGTCCTGTAAAATATCGAGACACTCCAAATTGAAAACAGAAGCTCCGAGAAAATTCAAAGGACATTAACTTTTTACTCGGATGTCTTATTGAGTCCCGTAATATATCGAGACGCTCGAAATTTAAAATTGAAGCTCTGAGCAAATTCAAACGACAATAACTTTTTACTTCGATGTCCAATTGAGTTCCATAATATATTGACATGCCCGAAATTTGAAACAGAAGCTCGGAGCAAATTTTAACGACAATAACATTTTACTCGGATGTCCGATTGAGTCCTGTAAAATATCGAGACGCTCAAAATTGAAAACAGAAGCTTCGAAAAAATTCAAATGACATTAACTTTTTCCTCGGATGTCTTATTGAGTCTCGTTATATATCGAGACGCTCGAAATTTAAAACAGAAGCTCTGAGCAAATTCAAACGACAATAACTTTTTACTCCGATGTCCAATTGAGTCCCATAATATATCGAGACGCTCGAAATTTAAAAAAGAAACTCTGAGCAAATTCAAACGACAATAACATTTTACTCGGATGTCCGATTGAGTCCCGTAATATATCGAGACACTCCAAATTGAAAACAAAAGCTCCGAGAAAATTCAAAGGACATTAACTTTTTACTCGGATGTCTTATTGAGTCCCGTAATATATCAAGACGTTCGAAATTTAAAATAGAAGCTTTGAGCAAATTCAAACGACAATAACATTTTACTCGGATGTCCAATTTAGTTCCGTAACATATTGAGACACTGCAAATTGAAAACAGAAGCTCTGAGCAAATTCAAACGACAATAACTTTTTACTCCAATGTCCAATTGAGTTCCATAATATATCGACATGCTCGAAATTTGAAATAGAAGCTCTGAGCAAATTTTAACGACAATAACATTTTACTCGGATGTCCGATTGAGTCCTGTAAAATATCGAGACGCTCAAAATTGAAAACAGAAGCTTCGAGAAAATTCAAACAACATTAACTTTTTACTCTGATGTCTTATTGAGTCACGTTATATATCGAGACGCTCGAAATTTAAAACAGAAGCTCTGAGCAAATTCAAACGACAATAACTTTTTACTCCGATGTCCACTTGAGTCCCATAATATATCGAGACGCTCGAAATTTAAAATAGAAACTCTGAGCAAATTCAAACGACAATAACATCTTACTCAGATGTCCGACTTAGTCCCGTAACATATTGAGACACTGCAAATTGAAAACAGAAGCTCTGAGCAAATTCAAACGACAATAACCTTTTACTCGGATGTGCTATTGAGTCCCGTAATATATCGAGACACTCAAAATTGAAAACAGAAGATCCGAGCAAATTTTAACGACAATAACATTTTACTCGAATGTCCTATTGAGTCCTGTAAAATATCGAGACGCTCAAAATTGAAAACAGAAGCTTCGAGAAAATTCAAACGACATTAACTTTTTACTCCGATGTCCAATTGAGTCCCACAATATATCGAGACGCTCAAAATTTAAAAAAGAAACTCTGAGCAAATTCAAACGACAATAACATTTTACTCGGATGTCCAATTGAATCCCATAATATATTGAGACGCTCGAAATTTAAAACAGAAGCTCTAAGCAAATTCAAACGACAATAACATTTTACTCGGATGTGCTATTGAGTCCCGTAATATATCGAGACACTCAAAATTTAAAACAGAAGCTCATAGAAAATTCTAACGACAATAACATTTTACTCGGTTGTCCGATTGAGTCCTGTAAAATATCGAGACACTCCAAATTGAAAACAGAAGCTCCGAGAAAATTCAAAGGACATTAACTTTTTACTCGGATGTCTTATTGAGTCCCGTAATATATCGAGACGCTCGAAATTTAAAATTGAAGCTCTGAGCAAATTCAAACGACAATAACTTTTTACTTCGATGTCCAATTGAGTTCCATAATATATTGACATGCCCGAAATTTGAAACAGAAGCTCGGAGCAAATTTTAACGACAATAACATTTTACTCGGATGTCCGATTGAGTCCTGTAAAATATCGAGACGCTCAAAATTGAAAACAGAAGCTTCGAAAAAATTCAAATGACATTAACTTTTTCCTCGGATGTCTTATTGAGTCTCGTTATATATCGAGACGCTCGAAATTTAAAACAGAAGCTCTGAGCAAATTCAAACGACAATAACTTTTTACTCCGATGTCCAATTGAGTCCCATAATATATCGAGACGCTCGAAATTTAAAAAAGAAACTCTGAGCAAATTCAAACGACAATAACATTTTACTCGGATGTCCGATTGAGTCCCGTAATATATCGAGACACTCCAAATTGAAAACAAAAGCTCCGAGAAAATTCAAAGGACATTAACTTTTTACTCGGATGTCTTATTGAGTCCCGTAATATATCAAGACGTTCGAAATTTAAAATAGAAGCTTTGAGCAAATTCAAACGACAATAACATTTTACTCGGATGTCCAATTTAGTTCCGTAACATATTGAGACACTGCAAATTGAAAACAGAAGCTCTGAGCAAATTCAAACGACAATAACTTTTTACTCCAATGTCCAATTGAGTTCCATAATATATCGACATGCTCGAAATTTGAAATAGAAGCTCTGAGCAAATTTTAACGACAATAACATTTTACTCGGATGTCCGATTGAGTCCCGTAACATATCGAGACACTCCAAATTGAAAACAGAAGGTCTGGGCAAATTCTAACGATAATAACATTTTACTTAGACGTCCGATTGAGTCCTGTAAAATATCGAGACGCTCAAAATTGAAAAAAGAAGCTCTGAGAAAATTCAAACTACATTAACATTTTATTGGGATGTGCTATTGAGTCCTGTAATATATCGAGACGCTCGAAATTGAAAACAAAAGCTCCGAGAAAATTCAAACGACAATAACTTTTTACTCCGATGTCCAATTGAGTCCCATAATATATCGAGACGCTCAAAATTTAAAACAGAAGCTCATAGCAAATTCTAACGACAATAACATTTTACTCGGTTGTCCGATTGAGTCCTGTAAAATATCGAGACACTCTTAATTAAAACAGAAGCTCCGAGAAAATTCAAACGAAAATAACATTTTACTCGGATGTCCGATTTAGTTCCGTAACATATTGAGACACTGCAAATTGAAAACAGAAGCTCTGAGATAATTCAAACGACAATAACTTTTTACTCCGATGTCCAATTTTGAGTTCCATAATATATCGACAAGCTCGAAATTTGAAATAGAAGCTCTGAGCAAATTTTAACGACAATAACATTTTACTCTGATGTCCGATTGAGTCCTGTAAAATATCGAGACGCTCAAAATTGAAAACAGAAGCTTCGAGAAAATTCAAACAACATTAACTTTTTACTCTGATGTCTTATTGAGTCACGTTATATATCGAGACGCTCGAAATTTAAAACAGAAGCTCTGAGCAAATTCAAACGACAATAACTTTTTACTCCGATGTCCACTTGAGTCCCATAATATATCGAGACGCTCGAAATTTAAAATAGAAACTCTGAGCAAATTCAAACGACAATAACATCTTACTCAGATGTCCGACTGAGTCCCGTAACATATTGAGACACTGCAAATTGAAAACAGAAGCTCTGAGCAAATTCAAACGACAATAACCTTTTACTCGGATGTGCTATTGAGTCCCGTAATATATCGAGACACTCAAAATTGAAAACAGAAGATCCGAGCAAATTTTAACGACAATAACATTTTACTCGAATGTCCTATTGAGTCCTGTAAAATATCGAGACGCTCAAAATTGAAAACAGAAGCTTCGAGAAAATTCAAACGACATTAACTTTTTACTCCGATGTCCAATTGAGTCCCATAATATATCGAGACGCTCAAAATTTAAAAAAGAAACTCTGAGCAAATTCAAACGACAATAACATTTTACTCGGATGTCCAATTGAATCCCATAATATATTGAGACGCTCGAAATTTAAAACAGAAGCTCTAAGCAAATTCAAACGACAATAACATTTTACTCGGATGTGCTATTGAGTCCCGTAATATATCGAGACACTCAAAATTTAAAACAGAAGCTCATAGAAAATTCTAACGACAATAACATTTTACTCGGTTGTCCGATTGAGTCCTGTAAAATATCGAGACACTCCAAATTGAAAACAGAAGCTCCGAGAAAATTCAAAGGACATTAACTTTTTACTCGGATGTCTTATTGAGTCCCGTAATATATCGAGACGCTCGAAATTTAAAACAGAAGCTCTGAGCAAATTCAAACGACAATAACTTTTTACTCCGATGTCCACTTGAGTCCCATAATATATCGAGACGCTCGAAATTTAAAATAGAAACTCTGAGCAAATTCAAACGACAATAACATCTTACTCAGATGTCCGACTTAGTCCCGTAACATATTGAGACACTGCAAATTGAAAACAGAAGCTCTGAGCAAATTCAAACGACAATAACCTTTTACTCGGATGTGCTATTGAGTCCCGTAATATATCGAGACACTCAAAATTGAAAACAGAAGATCCGAGCAAATTTTAACGACAATAACATTTTACTCGAATGTCCTATTGAGTCCTGTAAAATATCGAGACGCTCAAAATTGAAAACAGAAGCTTCGAGAAAATTCAAACGACATTAACTTTTTACTCCGATGTCCAATTGAGTCCCACAATATATCGAGACGCTCAAAATTTAAAAAAGAAACTCTGAGCAAATTCAAACGACAATAACATTTTACTCGGATGTCCAATTGAATCCCATAATATATTGAGACGCTCGAAATTTAAAACAGAAGCTCTAAGCAAATTCAAACGACAATAACATTTTACTCGGATGTGCTATTGAGTCCCGTAATATATCGAGACACTCAAAATTTAAAACAGAAGCTCATAGAAAATTCTAACGACAATAACATTTTACTCGGTTGTCCGATTGAGTCCTGTAAAATATCGAGACACTCCAAATTGAAAACAGAAGCTCCGAGAAAATTCAAAGGACATTAACTTTTTACTCGGATGTCTTATTGAGTCCCGTAATATATCGAGACGCTCGAAATTTAAAATTGAAGCTCTGAGCAAATTCAAACGACAATAACTTTTTACTTCGATGTCCAATTGAGTTCCATAATATATTGACATGCCCGAAATTTGAAACAGAAGCTCGGAGCAAATTTTAACGACAATAACATTTTACTCGGATGTCCGATTGAGTCCTGTAAAATATCGAGACGCTCAAAATTGAAAACAGAAGCTTCGAAAAAATTCAAATGACATTAACTTTTTCCTCGGATGTCTTATTGAGTCTCGTTATATATCGAGACGCTCGAAATTTAAAACAGAAGCTCTGAGCAAATTCAAACGACAATAACTTTTTACTCCGATGTCCAATTGAGTCCCATAATATATCGAGACGCTCGAAATTTAAAAACGAAACTCTGAGCAAATTCAAACGACAATAACATTTTACTCGGATGTCCGATTGAGTCCCGTAATATATCGAGACACTCCAAATTGAAAACAGAAGCTCCGAGAAAATTCAAAGGACATTAACTTTTTACTCGGATGTCTTATTGAGTCCCGTAATATATCAAGACGTTCGAAATTTAAAATAGAAGCTTTGAGCAAATTCAAACGACAATAACATTTTACTCGGATGTCCAATTTAGTTCCGTAACATATTGAGACACTGCAAATTGAAAACAGAAGCTCTGAGCAAATTCAAACGACAATAACTTTTTACTCCAATGTCCAATTGAGTTCCATAATATATCGACATGCTCGAAATTTGAAATAGAAGCTCTGAGCAAATTTTAACGACAATAACATTTTACTCGGATGTCCGATTGAGTCCCGTAACATATCGAGACACTCCAAATTGAAAACAGAACGTCTGGGCAAATTCTAACGATAATAACATTTTACTTAGACGTCCGATTGAGTCCTGTAAAATATCGAGACGCTCAAAATTGAAAAAAGAAGCTCTGAGGAAATTCAAACTACATTAACATTTTATTGGGATGTGCTATTGAGTCCTGTAATATATCGAGACGCTCGAAATTGAAAACAAAAGCTCCGAGAAAATTCAAACGACAATAACTTTTTACTCCGATGTCCAATTGAGTCCCATAATATATCGAGACGCTCAAAATTTAAAACAGAAGCTCATAGCAAATTCTAACGACAATAACATTTTACTTGGTTGTCCGATTGAGTCCTGTAAAATATCGAGACACTCTTAATTAAAACAGAAGCTCCGAGAAAATTCAAACGAAAATAACATTTTACTCGGATGTCCGATTTAGTTCCGTAACATATTGAGACACTGCAAATTGAAAACAGAAGCTCTGAGATAATTCAAACGACAATAACTTTTTACTCCGATGTCCAATTTTGAGTTCCATAATATATCGACAAGCTCGAAATTTGAAATAGAAGCTCTGAGTAAATTTTAACGACAATAACATTTTACTCGGATGTCCGATTGAGTCCTGTAAAATATCGAGACGCTCAAAATTGAAAACAGAAGCTTCGAGAAAATTCAAACAACATTAACTTTTTACTCTGATGTCTTATTGAGTCACGTTATATATCGAGACGCTCGAAATTTAAAACAGAAGCTCTGAGCAAATTCAAACGACAATAACTTTTTACTCCGATGTCCACTTGAGTCCCATAATATATCGAGACGCTCGAAATTTAAAATAGAAACTCTGAGCAAATTCAAACGACAATAACATCTTACTCAGATGTCCGACTGAGTCCCGTAACATATTGAGACACTGCAAATTGAAAACAGAAGCTCTGAGCAAATTCAAACGACAATAACCTTTTACTCGGATGTGCTATTGAGTCCCGTAATATATCGAGACACTCAAAATTGAAAACAGAAGATCCGAGCAAATTTTAACGACAATAACATTTTACTCGAATGTCCTATTGAGTC
This sequence comes from Glycine max, assembly GCF_000004515.6. NCBI lineage: Eukaryota > Viridiplantae > Streptophyta > Magnoliopsida > Fabales > Fabaceae > Glycine > Glycine max. The sequence goes on along the minus strand of NC_038255.2, from coordinate 24,103,885 downwards.
CTGTAAAATATCGAGACGCTCAAAATTGAAAACAGAAGCTTCGAGAAAATTCAAACGACATTAACTTTTTACTCCGATGTCCAATTGAGTCCCATAATATATCGAGACGCTCAAAATTTAAAAAAGAAACTCTGAGCAAATTCAAACGACAATAACATTTTACTCGGATGTCCAATTGAATCCCATAATATATTGAGACGCTCGAAATTTAAAACAGAAGCTCTAAGCAAATTCAAACGACAATAACATTTTACTCGGATGTGCTATTGAGTCCCGTAATATATCGAGACACTCAAAATTTAAAACAGAAGCTCATAGAAAATTCTAACGACAATAACATTTTACTCGGTTGTCCGATTGAGTCCTGTAAAATATCGAGACACTCCAAATTGAAAACAGAAGCTCCGAGAAAATTCAAAGGACATTAACTTTTTACTCGGATGTCTTATTGAGTCCCGTAATATATCGAGACGCTCGAAATTTAAAATTGAAGCTCTGAGCAAATTCAAACGACAATAACTTTTTACTTCGATGTCCAATTGAGTTCCATAATATATTGACATGCCCGAAATTTGAAACAGAAGCTCGGAGCAAATTTTAACGACAATAACATTTTACTCGGATGTCCGATTGAGTCCTGTAAAATATCGAGACGCTCAAAATTGAAAACAGAAGCTTCGAAAAAATTCAAATGACATTAACTTTTTCCTCGGATGTCTTATTGAGTCTCGTTATATATCGAGACGCTCGAAATTTAAAACAGAAGCTCTAAGCAAATTCAAACGACAATAACTTTTTACTCCGATGTCCAATTGAGTCCCATAATATATCGAGACGCTCGAAATTTAAAAAAGAAACTCTGAGCAAATTCAAACGACAATAACATTTTACTCGGATGTCCGATTGAGTCCCGTAATATATCGAGACACTCCAAATTGAAAACAGATGCTCCGAGGAAATTCAAACGATAATAACATTTTACTCGGATGTGCTATTGAGTCCCGTAATATATCGAGACACTCAAAATTGAAAACAGAAGCTTTGAGCAAATTTTAACGACAATAACATTTTACTCGAATGTCCTATTGAGTCCTGTAAAATATCGAGACGCTCAAAATTGAAAACAGAAGCTTCGAGAAAATTCAAACGAAATTCACTTTTTACTCGGATGTCTTATTGAGTCTCGTTATATATCGAGACGCTCGAAATTTAAAACAGAAGCTCTGAGCAAATTCAAACGACAATAACTTTTTACTCCGATGTCCAATTGAGTCCCATAATATATCGAGACGCTAGAAATTTAAAAAAGAAACTCTGAGCAAATTCAAACGACAATAACATTTTACTCAGATGTCCGATTGAGTCCCGTAACATATCGAGACACTCCAAATTGAAAACAGAAGCTCCGAGCAAATTCTAACGATAATAACATTTTACTCGGATGTGCTATTGAGTCCCGTAATATATCGAGACACTCAAAATTGAAAACAGAAGCTTCGAGCAAATTTTAACGACAATAACATTTTACTCGAATGTCCTATTGAGTCCTGTAAAATATCGAGACGCTCAAAATTGAAAACAGAAGCTTCGAGAAAATTCAAACGACATTAACTATTTACTCGGATGTCTTATTGAGTCTCGTTATATATCGAGACGCTCGAAATTTAAAACAGAAGCTCTGAGCAAATTCAAACGACAATAACTTTTTACTCCGATGTCCAATTGAGTCCCATAATATATCGAGACGCTCGAAATTTAAAAAAGAAACTCTGAGCAAATTCAAACGACAATAACATTTTACTCGGATGTCCGATTGAGTCCTGTAACATATTGAGACACTGCAAATTGAAAACAGAACTCTGAGCAAATTCAAACGACAATAACCTTTTACTCGGATGTGCTATTGAGTCCCATAATATATCGAGATGCTTGAAATTTAAAACAGAAGCTTTGAGCAAATTCAAACGACAATAACTTTTTACTCCGATGTCCGATTGAGTCCCATAATATATCGAGACGCTCGAAATTTAAAACAGAAACTCTGAGCAAATTCAAACGACAATAACATTTTACTTGAATGTCCGATTGAGTTCCGTAACTTGTCGAGACACTCCAAATTGAAAACAGAAGCTCTGAGCAAATTCAAACGACAATAACATTTTACTCGGATGTGCTATTGAGTCCCGTAATATATCGAGACGCTCAAACTTTAAAACAGAAGCTCATAGCAAATTCTAACGACAATAACATTTTACTCGGTTGTCCGATTGAGTCCTGTAAAGTATCGAGACACTCCAAATTGAAAACAGAAGCCCTGAGAAAATTTAAACGACATTAACTTTTTACTCGGATGTCTTATTGAGTCTCGTAATATATCGAGACGCTCGAAATTTAAAACAGAAACTCTGAGTAAATTCAAGCGACAATAACATTTTACTCCGATGTCCGATTGAGTTTTGTATCTTATCGAGACACTCCAAATTGAAAACAGAAGCTCTGAGCAAATTCAAACGACAATAACATTTTACTCGGATGTTCTATTGAGTCCCGTAATATATCGAAACGCTCGGAATTTAAAACAGAAACTCTGAGCAAATTCAAACGACAATAACATTTTACTCGGATGTCCGATTGAGTTCCGTAACATGTCTAGACACTCCAAATTGAAAATAGAAACTCTGAGCAAATTCAAACGACAATAGCAATTTACTCGGATGTGCTATTGAGTCCCGTAATATATCGAGACGCTCAAAATTTAAAACAGAAGCTCTGAGCAAATTCTAACGACAATAACATTTTACTCGGTTGTCCGATTGAGTCCTGTAAAATATCGAGACACTCCAAATTGAAAACAGAAGCTCCGAGAAAATTCAAAGGACATTAACTTTTTACTCGGATGTCTTATTGAGTCTCGTTATATTTCGAGACGCTCAAAATTTAAAACAGAAGCTCTGAGCAAATTCAAACGACAATAACTTTTTACTCCGATGTCCAATTGAGTCCCATAATATATCGAGACGCTCGAAATTTAAAAAAGAAACTCTGAGCAAATTCTAACGATAATAACATTTTACTTAGATGTCCGATTGAGTCCTGTAAAATATCGAGACGCTCAAAATTGAAAACAGAAGCTCCGAGAAAATTCAAACAACATTAACTTTTTACTCAGATGTCTTATTGAGTCCCATAATATATCGAGATGCTAGAAATTGAAAACAGAAGCTCTGAGAAAATTCAAACGACAATAACATTTTACTCCAATGTCCAATTGAGTCCCATAATATATCGAGAAGCTCGAAATTTAAAACAAAAGCTTTGAGCAAATTCAAACGACAATAACTTTTTACTCCGATGTCCGATTGAGTTCCGTATCATATCGAGACACTCCAAATTGAAAATAGAAACTCTGAGCAAATTCAAACGACAATAGCATTTTACTCGGATGTGCTATTGAGTCCCGTAATATATCGAGACGCTCAAAATTTAAAACAGAAGCTCTGAGCAAATTCTAACGACAATAACATTTTACTCGGTTGTCCGATTGAGTCCTGTAAAATATCGAGACACTCCAAATTGAAAACAGAAGCTCCGAGAAAATTCAAAGGACATTAACTTTTTACTCGGATGTCTTTTTGAGTCCCGTAATATATCGAGACGCTCGAAATTTAAAATAGAAGCTCTGAGCAAATTCAATAAACAATAACTTTTTACTCCGATGTCCGATTGAGTCCCATAATATATCGAGACGCTCGAAATTTATAACAGAAGCTCTGAGCAAATTCTAACGATAATAACATTTTACTTAGATGTCCGATTGAGTCCTGTAAAATATCGAGACGCTCAAAATTGAAAACAGAAGCTCCGAGAAAATTCAAACGACATTAACTTTTTACTCAGATGTCTTATTGAGTCTCGTAATATATGGAGACGCTCGAAATTTAAAACGGAAGCTCTGAGCAAATTCAAACGACAGTAACTTTTTTGTCCGATGTCCAATTGAATCCCATAATATATTGAGACGCTCCAAATTGAAAACAGAAGCTCTGAGAAAATTTAAAGGACATTAACTTTTTACTCGGATGTCTTATTGGGTCCCGTAATATATTGAGACGCTCGAAATTTAAAATAGAAGCTCTGAGCAAATTCAATCGACAATAACTTTTTACTCCGATGTCCGATTGAGTCCCGTAATATATCGAGATGCTCAAAATTTATAACAGAAGCTCTGAGCAAATTCTAACGATAATAACATTTTACTTAGATGTCCAATTGAGTCCTGTAAAATATCAAGATGCTCAAAAATTGAAAACAGAAGATCCGACAAAATTCAAACGACATTAACTTTTTACTCTGAGCAAATTCAAACGACAATACCTTTTTACTCCGATGTCCAATTGAGTCCCATAATACATCGAGACGCTCGAAATTTAAAATAGAAGCTCTGAGCAACTTCTAACGACAATAACATTTTACTCGGATGTCCGATTGAGTCCTTTAAAATATCGGGACACTCAAAATTGAAAATAGAAGCTCCGAGCAAATTCAAACGGCATTAACATTTTTCTCAGATGTCCTATTGAGTCCTGTAATATATCGAAACGCTCAGAATTTAAAATAGAAGCTCTAAGCAAATTCAAACGACAATAACTTTTTACTCCGATGTCCAATTGAGTCCCATAATATATCGAGACGCTCGAAATTTAAAAAAGAAACTTTGAGCAAATTCAAACGACAATAACATCTTACTCGGATGTCCGATTGAGTCCCGTAACATATTGAGACACTGCAAATTGAAAATTGAAGCTCTGAGCAAATTCAAACGACAATAACCTTTTACTCGGATGTGCTATTGAGTCCCGTAATATATCGAGATGCTCGAAATTTAAAATAGAAGCTTTGAGCAAATTCAAACGACAATAACTTTTTACTCCGATGTCCGATTGAGTCCCATAATATATCGAGACGCTCGAAATTTAAATCAGAATCTCTGAGCAAATTCTAATGATAATAACATTTTACTTAGATGTCCGATTGAGTCCTGTAAAATATCGAGACGCTCAAAATTGAAAACAGAATCTCCGAGAAAATTCAAACGACATTAACATTTTTGTCGGATGTCCTATTGAGTCCCGTAATATATCGCAACGCTCGGAAATTAAAATAGAAGCTCTGAGCAAATTCAAACGACAATAACTTTTTACTCGGATGTCCGATTGAGTCCCGTAACATATCGAGACAGTCCAAATTGAAAACAGAAACTCTGAGCAAATTCAAACGACAATAACATTTTACTCGGATGTGCTATTGAGTCCCGTAATATATCGAGACGCTCGAAATTTAAAACAGAAGCTTTGAGCAAATTCAAACCACAATAACATTTTACTCGAATTTTCGATAGAGTCCTGTAAAATATCGAGACACTCCAAATTGAAAACAGAAGCTCCGAGAAAATTCAAAGGACAATAACATTTTACTCGGATGTTCGATTGAGTTCCATATCATATCGAGACACTCCAAATTGAAAACAGAAGCTCTGAGCAAATTCAAACGACAATAACATTTTACTCGGATGTGCTATTGAGTCCCGTAATATATCGAGACGCTCGAAATTTAAAACAGAAGCTATGAGCAAATTCTAACGACAATAACATTTTACTCGGTTGTCCGATTGAGTCCTGTAAAATATCGAGACACTCCAAATTGATAACAGAAGCTCCGGGAAAATTCAAAGGACATTAACTTTTTACTCGAATGTCTTATTGAGTCCCGTAATATATCGAGACGCTCGAAATTTAAAGTAGATGCTCTGAGCAAATTCAAACGACAATAACTTTTTACTCCGATGTCCAATTGAGTTCCATAATATATCGACATGCTCGAAATTTGAAACAGAAGCCCTGAGCAAATTTAACCGTCAATAACATTTTACTCGGATGTCCGATTGAGTCCTGTAAAATATCAAGACGCTCAAAACTGAAAATAGAAGCTCTGAGAAAATTCAAACGACATTAACTTTTTACTCGGATGTCTTATTGAGTCTCGTAATATATCGAGACGCTCGAAATTTAAAACAAAAGCTCTGAGGAAATTCAAACGACAATAACTTTTTACTTCGATATCCAATTGAGTCCCGTAACATTTCGAGATGCTAGAAATTGCAAACAGAAGCTCTCAGCAAATTCTAACGATAATAACTTTTTACTCGGGTGTCCGATTGAGTCCTTTAAAATATCGAGACGCTCAAAGTTGAAAACAGAAGCTCCGAGAAAATTCAAAGGACATTAACTTTTTACTCGGATGTCTTATTGAGTCTCGTAATATATCGAGACGCTCGAAATTTAAAACAGAAGCTCTGAGAAAATTCAAACGACAGTAACTTTTTAGTCCGATGTCCGATTGAGTCCTGTAATATTTCGAGATGCTCGAAATTGAAAACAGAAGCTCTGAGCAAATTTTAACGACATTAACTATTTACTCGGATGTCCGATTGAGTCTCGTAACATATCGAGACGCTCAAAATTGAAAACAGAAGCTCCGAGAAAATTCAAACGACATTCACATTTTACTCGAATGTGCTATTGAGTCCCGTAATATATAGAGACGCTTGAAATTTAAAATAGAAGCTTTGAGCAAATTCAAACGACAATATATTTTTACTCCGATGTCCGATTGAGTCCCATAATATATCGAGACGCTCGAAATTTAAAAAAGAAGCTCTAAGCAAATTCTAACGATAATAACATTTTACTCAGCTGTCCGATTGAGTCCTGTAAAATATCGAGACGCTCAAAATTGAAAATAGAAGCTCCGAGAAAATTCAAACGACATTAACTTCTTACTCGGATGTCTTATTGAGTCCCGTAATATATCGAGACGCTCGAAATTTAATACAGAAGCTCGGAGCAAATTCAAACGACAATAACTTTTTACTCGGATGTCCGATTGAGTCCCGTAACATATCTAGACACTCCAAATTGAAAACAGAAGCTCCGAGAAAATTCAAACGACAATAACTTTTTACTCGGATGTCTTATTGAGTCCCGTAATACATCGAGACGCTCGAAATTTAAAACAGAAGCTCTGAGAAAATTCAAACGTTAATAACTTTTTACTCGGATGTCCGATTGAGTCCCGTAATATTTCGAGATGCTCGAAATTGAAAATAGAAGCTCTGAGAAAATTCAAACGTTAATAACTTTTTACTCGGATGTCCGATTGAGTCCCGTAATATTTCGAGATGCTCGAAATTGAAAACAGAAGCTCTGAGCAAATTCTAACGACATTAACTATTTACTCGGATGTCCGATTGAGTCTCGTCACATAACGAGACACTCCAAATTGAAAACAGAAGCTCTGAGAAAATTCAAACGACAATAACATTTTACTCGGATGTGCTATTGAGTCCCGTAATATATCGAGACGCTCGAAATTTAAAATAGAAGCTTTGAGCAAATTCAAACGACAATAAATTTTTACTCGGATGTCCGATTGAGTCCTTTAAAATATCGAGACGCTCAAAATTGAAAACAAAAGCTACGAGCAAATTCAAACGACATTAATATTTTTCTCGGATGTCCTATTGAGTCCCGTAATATATCGAGACGCTCGAAATTTAAAACAAAAGCTCTGAGGAAATTCAAACGACAATAACTTTTTACTTCGATGTCCAATTGAGTCCCGTAACATTTCGAGATGCTAGAAATTGCAAACAGAAGCTCTGAGCAAATTCTAACGATAATAACTTTTTACTCGGATGTCCGATTGAGTCCTGTAACATATCGAGACTCTCAAAATTTAAAACAGAAGCTCCGAGCAAATTCAAACGACATTAACATTTTTCTCGGATGTCCTATTGAGTCCCGTAATATATCGAGACGCTCGAAATTTAAAACAGAAGCTCTGAGAAAATTCAAACGATAATAACTTTTTACTCCGATGTCCAATTGAGTCACGTAATATATCGAGACGCTCGAAATTTAAAACAGAAGTTCCGAGAAAATTCTAACGACATTAACTTTTTACTCGGATGTCTTATTGAGTCCCGTAATATATCGAAACGCTCTAAATTTAAAATAGAAGCTCTGAGAAAATTCTAACGATAATAACTTTTTACTCGGATGTCCGATTGAGTCCTGTAAAATATCGATACGCTCAAAATTGAAAACAGAAGTTCCGTGAAAATTCTAACGACATTAACTTTTTACTCGGATGTCTTATTGAGTCCCGTAATATATCGAAACGCTCGAAATTTAAAATAGAAGCTCTGAGCAAATTCTAACGACAATAACTTTTTACTTGGATGTCCGATTGAGTCCCGTTATATTTCGAGATCCTAGAAATTGAAAGCATAAGCTCTGAGCAAATTCTAACAATAATAACTTTTTACTCGGATGTCCGATTGAGTCCTGTAACATATCGAGACGCTCAAAATTGAAAATAGAAGTTCCAAGCAAATTCAAACGACATTAACATTTTTCTCGGATGTCCTATTGAGTCCCGTAATAAATAGAGACGCTCGAAATTTAAAACAAAAGCTCTGAGCTAATTCTAAGGATAGTAAATTTTTACTCGGATGTCCGATTGAGTCCCGTAACATATCGAGACACTCCAAATTGAAAACAGAAGCTCCGAGAAAATTCAAACGACAATAACATTTTACTCGGATTTCCTATTGAGTCCCGTAATATTTTGAGATGCTAGAAATTGAAAATAGGAGCTCTGAGCAAATTCAAACGACAATAACTTTTTACTCCGATGTCCAATTGAGTCCCATAATATATCGAGACGCTCGAAATTTAATACAGAAGCTCTGAGCAAATTCAGACGACAATAACATTTTACTCGGATGTCCAATTGAGTCCCATAATATTTCGAGATGCTATAAATTGAAAATAGAAGCTCTAAGCAAATTCAAACGACAATAACTTTTTACTCCAATGTCCAATTGAGTCCCATAATATATCGAGAGCTCGAAATTTAAAACAGAAGCTCTGAGAAAATTCAAACGACAATAACTTTTTACTCCGATGTCCAATTGAGTCCCATAATATATCAAGACCCTCGAAATTTAAAATAGAAGCTCTGAGCAAATTCAAACGACAATAACTTTTTACTCGGATGTCCGATTGAGTCGCGTAATATTTCGAGATGCTAGAAATAGCAAACAGAAGCTCTGAACAAATTCAAACGATAATAACTTTTTACTCGGATGTCCAATTGAGTCCCGGAATATTTTGAGATGCTAGAAATTGAAAACAGAAACTCTGAGCAAATTCTAACGATAATAACTTTTTACTCGGATGTCCGATTGAGTCCCGTAACATATCGAGACACTCCAAATTGAAAACAGAAGCTCCGAGAAAATTCAAACGATATTAACTTTTTACTCGGATGTCCGATTGAGTCGCGTAATATTTCGAGATGCTAGAAATAGCAAACAGAAACTCTGAGCAAATTCAAACGATAATAACTTTTTACTCGGATGTCCTATTGAGTCCCGTAATATTTCGAGATGCTAGAAATTGAAAATAGAAGCTCTGAGAAAATTCAAACGACAATAACTTTTTACTCCAATGTCCAATTGAATCCCACAATATATCGAGACGCTCGAAATTTAAAATAGAAGCTCTGAGCAAATTCAAACGACAATAACTTTTTACTCGGATGTCCGATTAGGTCCCATAATATATCGAGACGCTCGAAATTTAAAACAGAAGCTCTCAGCAAATTCTAACGATAATAACATTTTACTCGGATGTCTGATTGAGTCCTGTAAAATATCGAGACGCTCAAAATTGAAAACAAAAGCTCCGAGAAAATTCAAACGACATTATCTTTTTACTCGGATGTCTTATTGAGTCCCGTAATATATCGAGACGCTCGAAATTTAAAACAGAAGCTCTGAGCAAATTGTAACCACAATAACTTTTTACTCAGATGTCCAATTGAGTCCCATAATATATCGAGACGCTCGAAATTTAAAACAGAAGCTCAGAGCAAATTCAAACGATATTAACTTTTTACTCCGATGTCCAATTGAGTCCCATAATATATCGAGACGATCGAAATTTAAAAGAGAAGCTCTGAGCAAATTCTAACGACAATAACATTTTAATCGGATGTCCTATTGAGTCCCGTAATATTTCGAGATGCTAGAAATTGAAAATAGAAGCTCTGAGAAAATTCAAACGACAATAACTTTTTACTCCAATGTCCAATTGAGTCCCACAATATATCGAGACGCTCGAAATTTAAAATAGAAGCTCTGAGCAAATTCAAACGACAATAACTTTTTACTCGGATGTCCGATTGGGTCCCGTAATATATCGAGATGCTCGAAATTTTAAAAAGAAGCTCTGAGCAAATTCTAACAATAATAACATTTTACTCGAATGTCCGATTGAGTCTTGTAAAATATCGAGACGCTCAAAATTGATAGAAGCTCCGAGAAAATTCAAACGACATTAAGTTTTTACTCGGATGTGCTATTAAGTACCGTAATATATCAAGACGCTCGAAATTAAAAACAGAAGCTTTGAGCAAATTCAAACGACAATAACTTTTTACTCCGATGTCCGATTGAGTCCCATAATATATCGAGACGCTCGAAATTTAAAACAGAAGCTCTTAGCAAATTCTAACGATAATAACATTTTACTCGGATGTCTGATTGAGTCCTGTAAAATATCGAGACGCTCAAAATTGAAAACAGAAGCTCCGAGAAAATTCAAACGACATTAACTTTTTACTCGGATGTCTTATTGAGTCCCGTCATATATCGAGACGCTCGAAATTTAAAACAGAAGCTCTGAGCAAATTCTAACGACAATAACTTTTTACTCCGATGTCCAATTGAGTCCCATAATATATCGAGACGCTCGAAATTTAAAACAGAAACTCTTAGCAAATTCAAACGACAATAACTTTTTACTCGGATGTCTGGTTGAGTCCCGTAATATTTCGAGATGCTCGAAATTGAAAACAGAAGCTCTGAGCAAATTCTAACGATAATAACTTTTTACTCGGATGTCCGATTGAGTCCCGTAACATATCGAGACACTACAAATTGAAAACAGAAGCTCCGAGAAAATTCAAACGACATTAACTTTTTACTCGAATGTCTTATTGAGTCCTGTAATATATCGAGACGCTCAAAATTTAAAACAGAAGCTCTGAGGAAATTCAAACGACAATAACTTTTACTCGGATGTTCGATTGAGTCCCATAATATATCGAGATGCTCCAAATTCAAAACCGAAGCTCGTATCAAATTCAAACGACAATGACTTTTTACTCGTATATCCTATTGAGGCCCGTAATATATTGAGATACTCAAAATTGAATACAAAAGCTTTGAGCAAATTAAAACAACAATAACTTTTTAACTCGGACGTCCGATTAAGTCCCGTAATAAATTGAGACGCTCGAAATTGAAAACAAAGGCATTGAGCAAATTCTAAAGACAATAACTTTTTACTCAGATGTCCGATTAAGTCTCGTAATATATCGAGACGCTTAAAATTGAAAACAAAAGCTCTGAGAAAATTCAAACGACAACAACTTTTTACTCCAAAGTCCGATTGAGTCCTTTACTATATCGAGATGCTAGAAATTGAAAACAGAAGCTCTGAGCTAATTCTAACAACAATAACTTTTTACTAGGATGTCCGATTGAGTCCCGTAACATATCGAGACGCTCAAAATTGAAAACAGAAGCTCCGAGCAAATTTAAATGACATTAACTTTTTACTCAGATGTTCTATTAAGTCCCGTAATATATCGAGACGCTCAAAATTTAAAATAGAAGCTCTGAGCAAATTCAAACGACAATAACTTTTTACTCGGATGTTCGATTGAGTCCCATAATATATCGAGATGCTCCAAATTGAAAACCGAAGCTCGTATCAAATTCAAATGACAATAACATTTTACTCGGATATCCGATTGGGGCCCGTAATATATCAAGATGCTCGAAATTGAAAATGCAAGCACCTAGCAAATTAAAACGACAATAACATTTTTCTCGGATGTCCGGTTGAGTCCTGTACTATTTCAAGACGCTCGGAATTGAATACAGAAGCTCTGAGCAAATTAAAAGAACAATGATTTGTAACTCTGATGCCCGATTAAGTCCCATAAAAAATTTAGACGCTCGAAATTTAAAACAGAAGCTCATAGCAAATTCAAACGACAATAACTTTTTACTTCGATGTCCGATTGAGTCCCATAATATATCGAGATGATCCAAATTGAAAATGGAAGCTCGTATCAAATTCAAACGACAATAATATTTTACTCGGAAATCCGATTGGGGCCCGTAATATATCAAGACTCTCGAAATTAAAAACGCAAGCACCTAGCAAATTAAAACGACAATAACTTTTTTCTCGGATATCCGATTGAGTCCTGTAATATATCAAGGCGCTCGAAATTGAATACAGAAGCTCTGAGCAAATTAAAAGAACAATAACTTTTTAACTCAGTGTTGGATCGAGTGGCCTCAGAATAATTAAGAGGGGGGGTTGAATTAATTATTCCTAAACCTTTACTACTTAAAAATTTACTCTTCTAAGGCTTTTACTTATGTTGTTAAGAGAATATGGAGTAGAAGAGAAACTTAACAGAAAGTAAAAGCGGAAATTAAATGCACAGCGTAAAGTAAAGGAGTAGGGAAGAAGGAAATAAACACACAAAAGTTTTTATACTGGTTCGGCAACAACCCGTGCCTACATCCAGTCCCCAAGCGACCTGCGGTCCTTGAGATTTCTTTCAACCTTGTAAAAATCCTTTTACAAGCAAAGATCCACAAGGGATGTACCCTCCCTTGCTCTCTTTGAAACCCTAGTGGATGTACCCTCCACTAGAACTGATCCACAAGAGATGTACCTTCTCTTGTTCTCGGTCAAACCCAAGTAGATGTACCCTCTACTTGTACCACAAAGGATGTACCCTCCAATGTGTTAAGACAAAGATTTCAGGCTGTTAAACCTTTGATACTTTGTGAATGGGGATACAAAAGAATTCTCAGGCGGTTAGTCCTTTGAACACTTTTGTATAAGGGAATGGGAAGAATCAAAAGAATTCTCAGACTGTGTCGTTTTGAATTCTTTGACAAGGGAGAAGGGAGACACAAAAGAATTCAGGCGGTTAGTCCTTCGTTCTTTTGGAAAAGGGAGAAGAGAGACACAAAAAGAATTCAGGCGGTTAGTCCTTGGCGAATTCTTTTTGGCAAAGGGAGAAGAGAATGAAAAGATGAATAGCACAAGTTTTCAAGGTTTGGAAAATCAGAAAACTTTAGAAAGCTTTTGACAAAGGAAGAAGAAGAAGAAGAAGTTCAAAGAGACTCAGAAATCAAAGAAGCTTTTGACAATAACATTTTTCTCGGATGTCCGATTGAGTCTCGTAATAAATTGAGACGCTCGAAATTGAAAATAGAAGCACTAAGCAAATTATAACGAAAATAACTTTTTACTCGGATGTCCGATTTAGTCCCGCAATATATCGACATGCTCAAAATTGAAAACAGAGGCTCTGAGCAAGTTCTAACGACAATAACTTTTTACTCGGATGTCCGATTGAGTCCCGTAACATATCGAGACGCTCGAAATTGAAAATAGAAGCTCTGAACAAATTCAAACAACATTAACTTTTTACTCAGATGTCCGATATAGTCCCGTAATATATCGACATTCTTGAAATGCAAAATAGAAGCTCCTACCAAATTCAAACAACATAACCTTTTAACTCGGATGTCCGATGAAGTCCCGTAATATATTGAGACGCACGAAATTGAAAACAAAATCTCTGAGAAAATTCAAATGACAATAACTTTTTACTCGGATGTCCGAGTGAGTCCCATAATATATCGTGACGCACCAAATTTAAAACAGAAGCTTATATCAAAATCAAACGACAATAACTATTTTCTCGAATATCCGATTGAGGCCCGTAATATATCAAGACGCTCAAAATTGAATACAGAAGTTCTGAGCAAATTAAAACAACAGAAACTTTTGAACTCGGATGTCCGATTAAGTCCCGAAATAAATTGATTCACCATGAAGCTTTCCTTCTACACTCGGATGTCCGATTAAGTCCTGTAATAAATTGAGACGCTCGAAATTGAAAATAGAAGCACTAAGCAAATTTTAACGACAATAACGTTTTACTCGGATGTCCGATTAAGTCTCGTAATATATCGAGACGCTCGAAATTTAAAACAGAAGCTATGAGGAAATTCAAATGACAATAACTTTTTACTCTGATGTCCGATTGAGTCCCGTAATATATCGAGACGCTCGAAATTTAAAACAGAAGCTCTAAGCAAATTCAAACGACATTAACTTTTTACTCAGATGTCCGATTGAGTCCCACAATATATCGAGATGCTTCAAATTGAAAACGGAAGTTTGTATCAAATTCAAACGACAATAACATTTTACTTGGATATCCGATTGGGGCCCGTAATATATCAAGACGCTCAAAATTGAAAATGCAAGCACCTAGCAAATTAAAACGACAATAACTTTTTTCTTGGATGTCCGATTGAGTCACGTAATATATCAAGACGCTAAAAAATGAATACAGAAGCTCTGAGCAAATTAAAAGAATAATAACTTTTTAACTCGGATGTCTGATTAAGTCCCGTAATAAATTGAGACGCTCGAAATTGAAAATAGAAGCACTAAGCAAATTCTAACGACAATAACATTTTACTCGAATGTCCGATTGAGTCCCGTAACATATCGAGACGCTCGAAATTGAAAACAGAAGCTCTAAGCAAATTCAAACAACATTAACTTTTTACTCGGATGTCCGATATAGTCCCATAATATATCGACATTCTCGAAATGGAAAACAGAAGCTCCTAGAAAATTCAAACGACATAACCTTTTAACTCGGATGTCTAATGAAGTCCCGTAGTATATCGAGACGCACGAAATTGAAAACAAAAGCTCAGAAAAAATTCAAATGACAATAACTTTTTACTCGGATGTCCGAGTGAGTCCTGTAATATATCGTCACGCACCAAATTTAAAACAGAAGCTCATATCAAATTCAAACGACAATAACTATTTTCTCGGATATCCGATTGAGGCCCGTAATATATCAAGACGCTCAGAATTGAATACAGATGCTCTGAGCAAATTAAAACGACAGAAACTTTTTAACTCAGATGTTTGATTAAGTACCGAAATAAATTGAGACGCTCGAAACTGAATACAGAAGCACTGAGCAAATTCTGACGACTATAAATTCTTACTCAGATGTCCGATTAAGTCTTGTAATATATCGAGACGCTCGAAATTGAAAACAGAAGTTGTGAGGAAATTCAAATGACAATAACATTTTACTCAGATGTCCGATTGAGTCCCGTAATATATCAAGACGCTTGAAATCTAAAATAGAAGCTATGGGCAAATTCAAACAACAATAACTTTTTACTCGGATGTACGATTGAGTCCCGCAATATATCGAGACGCTTGAAATTTGAAACAGAAGATCTGAGCAAATTCAAACAACAATAACTTTTTACTCCGATGTCAGATTGAGTCCCATAATATATCCAGAAGCTTCATGTTGAAATCAGAAGCTCGTATCAAATTCAAACGACAATAACATTTTTCGCGGATGTCCGATTGAGTCCCGTAATATATCAAGACGCTCGAAATTGAATACAGAAGCTTTGAGCAAATTCTAACAACATTAACTTTTTACTCGGATTTCCGATTTAGTCCTGTAATATATCGACATGCTCGAAATTGAAAACAGAAGCTCCTAGCCAATTCAAACAACATAACCTTTTAACTCGGATGTACGATGGAGTCCCGTAATATATCGAGACGCTCGAAATTGAAAACAAAAGCTCTGAGAAAATTTAAACGACGATAACTTTTTACTCGGATGTCCGACTGAGTCCCGTAAAATATCGAGACGCTCCAAATTTAAAACGGAAGGTCGTATCAAATTCAAACGACAATAACTTTTTACTCGGATATCCGATTGATGCCCGTAATATATCAAGACGCTCAAAATTGAATACAGAAGCTCTGAGCAAATTAAAACAACAATAACTTTTTAACTCGGATGTCCGATTAAGTCCCTTAATATATTGAGACGCTCGAAATTGAATACAGAAGCACTAAGCAAATTCTAACGACAATAACTTTTTACTAAGATGTTCGATTAAGTCTCGCAATATATCGAGCCGCTCGAAATTGAAAACAAAAGCTCTGAGAAAATTCAAATGACAATAACTATTTACTCCGATGTCCGATTATGTCCCGTAATATATCGAGACGCTCGAAATCTAAAACAGAAGCTACGGGCAAATTCAAACAACAATACCTTTTTACTTGGATGTAAGATTGAGTGCCGTAATATATCGAGATGCTTGAAATTTGAAATAGAAGATCTGAGGAAATTCAACCGACAATAACTTTTTACTCCGATGTCCGATTGAGTCCTGTAACATAACGAGACGCTCGAAATTGAAAATTTGTAACGACAATAACTTTTTACTCGGATGTCCGATCGAGTCCCGCAATTATCGAGATGCTCAAAATTGAGTTCAGAAGCTCTGAGCAAATTTAAACGACAATAACTATTTACTCAGAAGTCCGATTGAGTCCCGAAATATATGGAGACGCTCGAATTTGAAAACAGAGGCACTAAGCAAATTCTTACAACAATAAATTTTCACTCGGATGTCCGATTGAGACCCGTAATATATCGAGACGCTCGAAATATAAAAAGCAAGCTCCTAGCAAATTAAAACGATAATAACTTTTTACTCGGATGTCCGATTCAGTCTCGTAATATATCGACACGCTCGAAATTGAAAATGCAAGCTCCTTGCAAATTAAAACGAAAATAACTTTTTTCTCGGATGTCCGATTGAGTCCCATAATATATCGAGGCGTTCGACATTTAAAACGCAAGCTCCTTGCAAATTCAAATGAGAATAACTTTTTAGTCGGATGTCCGATGAAGTCCCGTCATATATCGAGACGCTCCAAAATGAAAACGGAAGCTTGTAATATTTACTTAGAAGTCCGATTAAGTCCCGTTATATATCGAGACGCTCGAAATTGAAAACTGAGGCACTGAGCAAATTCTAGCGACAATAACTTTATACTCGGATGTCCGATTGAGTCCCGTAATATATCGAGATGCTTGAAATTGAAAACACAAGCTCCTAACAACTTAAAACGACAGTAACTTTTTACTCGAAGTTCCGATTGAGTCCTGTAATATATCGAGACATTCGAAATTGAAACCGCAAGCTCCTAGCAAATTAAAACAACAATAATTTTTTACTCGGACGTCCGATTGAGTCCCGTAATATATCGAGACGCACGAAATTGAAAATGCAACCTCCTAGCAACTTAAAACGACAATAACATTTTACTCGAAGTTCCGATTGAGGCCCGTAATATATCGAGACGTTCGAAATTGAAACCACAAGCTCCTAGCAATTGAGTCCCGTAATATATCGAGATGCTCGAAATTGAAAACAAAAGCTCTGAAAAAATTCAAAGGACAATAACTTTTTACTCGGATGTCCGATTGAGTCCCGTAATATATCGAGGCGTTCAAAAATGAAAACGGAAGCTCGTATCAAATTCAAACGATAATAACATTTACTCGGATATCCAATTGAGGCCCGTAATATATCAAGACGCTCAAAATTGAATACAGAAGCTCTCAACAAATTAAAACGGCAATAACTTTTTAACTCAGATGTCTGATTAAGTCTTGTAATTATCGAGACGCTTGAAATTGAAAACAGAGGCACTAAGCAAATTCTAACGACAATAACTTTTTAGTCAGATTCCCGATTGAGTCCCATAATATATTGAGATGCTCAAAATTGAAAATAAAAGCTCAAAGAAAATTCAAACGACAATGACATTTTATTCGGATGTCCATTTGAGTCCCGTAATATATCGAGACACTCGAAATTGAAAACAGAGGCACTGAGCAAATTCTAACGACAATAACTTTTTATTCGGATGTCCGATTGAGTCCCGCAATATATTGAGATGCTTAAAATTGAGTAAAGAAGCTCCGAGCAAATTCAAACGACTATAACTTTTTACTCGGATTTCCGATTGAGTTCCGTAATATATCGAGACGCTCGAAATTGAAGACAGAGGCACTGAGGAAATTCTAACGACAATAAATTTTTACTCGGATGTCCGATTGAGTCCCGTAATATATCGAGACGCTCGAAATTGAAAACAGAGGCACTGAGCAAATTCTAACGACAATAACTTTTTATTCGGATGTCCGATTGAGTTCCGTAATATATCGAGATGCTTAAAATTGAGTAAAGAAGCTCCGAGCAAATTCAAACGACTATAACTTTTTACTCGGATTTTCGATTGAGTTCCGTAATATATCGAGACGCTCGAAATTGAAGACAGAGGCACTGAGGAAATTCTAACGACAATAACGTTTTACTCAGATGTCCGATTGAGTCCCGTAAAATATCAAGACGCTCAAAATTGAAAATGCAAGCTCCTAGCTAATTAAAACGGCAATAAATTGTTACTCGGATGTCCGACTGAGTCTCATAATATATCGAGACGCTAGAAATTGAAAATGCAACCTCCTAGCAAATTAAAACGACAATAACTTTTTACTCGAAGTTCCGATTGAGTCCCGTAAAATATCTAGCCGTTAGAAATTGAAACCGCAAGCTCTTAACAAATTAAAACGACAATAACTTTTTACTCGGATGCCTGATTGAGTTCCGTAATATATCGAAATGCTCGAAATTGAAAACAGAAGGTCTGAGAAAATTCAAATGCAATAACTTTTTACTCGAATGTCTGATTGAGTCCCGAAATATATCAAGGCGCTCCAAATTGAAAACGGAAACTCGTATCAAATTCAAACGACAATAACTTATTACTCGTTGTCCGATTAAGTCACGTAATATATCGTGACGCTCGAAATTGAAAACAGAGGCACTGAGCAAATTCTAATGACAATAACTTTATACTCGGATGTTCAATTGACTCCCGTTATATATCGAGATGCTCGAAATTGAAAACACGAGCTCCTAGCTAATTAAAACAGCAATAACTTTTTAGTCGGATGTCCGATTGAGTCTTGTAATATATCGAGACGCTCGAAATTGATAATTCAACCTCCTAGCAAATTAATACGACAATAACTTTTTACTCGAAGTTCCGATTGAGTCCCGTAATATATAGAGACTTTAGAAATTTAAACCGCAAGCTCCTAGCAAATTAAAATAACAATAACTTTTTACTCGGATGTCCGATAAATCCCATAATATATCGAGATGCTCGAAATTGAAAACAGAAGCTCTGAAAAAATTCAAATGACAATAACTTTTTACCCGAATGTCCGATTGAGTTCCGTAATATATCGAGGAGCTCAAAATTGAAAATGGAAGCTCGTATCAAATTCAAACGACAATAACTTTTTACTTGGTTGTCCGATTAAGTCCTGTAATATATCGAGATGCTCGAAATTGAAAACAGAGGCACTAAGCAAATTCTAACCACAATAACTTTTTACTCGGATGTCCGATTGAGTCCCGTAATATATCGAGATGCTCAAAATTGACTATAGAAGCTCTGAGCAAATTCTAACGACAATAACTTTGTACACAAATGTCCGATTAAGTCCTTTAATATAACAAGACGCTCAAAATTGAAAACAGAGTCACTGCGCAAATTCTAACGACAATAACTATTTACTCGGATGTTCAATTGAGTCCCGTAAAATATCGAGGCGCTCTAAATTGAAAATGGAAGCTCTTACAAATTCAAACGATAATAACTTTTTACTCGGTTGTCCGATTAAGTTCCGTGATATATCGAGACGCTCAAAATTGAAAACAGAGCCACATAGCAAATTCCAACGACAATAACATTTTACTCGGATATCCGAATGAGGCTTGTAATATATCAAGATGCTCAAAATTGAATACAGAAGCTCTGAGCAAATTAAAACGACAATATCTTTTTAACTTGGATGTCCGATTAAGTCCCGTAATATATCAAGATGCTCGAAATTGAAAACAGAAGAACTGAGCAAATTCTAACGACAATAACTTTTTACTCGGATGTCCGAGTGAGTCCAGTAATATATCGAGACGCTCGAAATTGAAAACAGAAGCTCTGAGAAAATTCAAACGACAATAAATTTTTACTCGGATGTCCGATTGAAACTCATAATTTATCGAGACGCTCCAAATTGAGAACAGAAGCTGGTATCAAATTCAACCGACAATAACTTTTTACTCGGTTGTCCGATTAAGTCCCGTAATATATCGAGACGCTCGAAATTGAAAACAGAGGCACTGAGCAAATTCTAACGACAGTAACTATTTTCTCAAATGTCCGATTGAGTCTCGTAATATATCGAGATGCTCGAAATTGAAAACGCAAGTTCCTAGCAAATTTAAACGAAAATAACGTTTCCCCTGGATGTCCGATTGAGTCCGTAATATATCGAGACGTTCGAAATATAAAACCCAAGCTCCTTGCAAATTAAAACGAAAACAACTTTTTACTCGGATGTCCGATTGAGTCCCTTAATCTATCAAGACGCTCGAAATTGAAAAGAGAGGCACAAAGCAAATTCTAACGACAATAACTTTTTACTCGGATGTCCGATTGAGTCCCGTCATATATCAAGACGCTCGAAATTGGAAACAGAAGCTGTGAGAAAATTGAAACGACAAAAACATTTTTATCGGATTTCTGATTGAGTCTCGTTATATATCAATACGCTCCAAAATGAAAACGAAGCTCGTATCAAACTCAAACGATAATAACTTTTTACTTGGATGTCCGATTAAATCCCGTAAACTATCGAGACGCTCAAAATTGAAAACAGAGGCATTGTGCATATTCTAATGACAATAACCTTTTACTCGGATGTTCGATTGAATCCCGTTATATATCGAGACGCTCGAAATAGAAAACAGAGGCACTGACCAAAATCTAACGACAATAACTTTTTACTTGGATGTCCGATTGAGTCCCGTAATATATCGAGTTGCTCAAAATTGAGTACAAAAGCTCTGAGCAAATTCTAACAACAATAACTTTTTACTCGGATGTCCGATTGAGTCCCATAATATATCAAGATGCCCGAAATTAAAAATTGAAGCTCTGAGAAATTTTAAATGACAATAACTATTTGCTCGGATGTCCGATTGAGTCCCGTAATATATCGAAGAGCTCCAAATTGAAAACGGAACCTCGTATCAAATTCAAAGGACAATAACTTTTTACTCGGTTGTCCGATTAAGTCCCGTAATATATTGAGACGCTTCAAATTGAAAACAGAGGCACTGAGAAAAATCTAACGACAATAACTTTTTACTCGGATGTCCGATTGAGTCCCGCCATATATCGAGATGCTCAAAATTGAGTACAGAAGCTCCGAGCAAATTCAAACGACAATAAGTTTTTAACTCGGATGTCTGATTAAGTCCTGTCATATGTCAAGACGTTCGAAATTGAAAACGGAAGCACTGAGCAAATTCAAACGACAATAACTTTTTACTCAGATGTCCGATTAAGTCCCGAAATATATCGAGACGCTAGAAATTGAAAACAGAAGCTCTGAGAAAATTTAAATGACAATAACTTTTTACTCGGATGTCTGATTAACTACCGAAATATATCGAGACGCTCGAATTTAAAACGGAAGCTCGTATCAAATTCAAACGACAATAACTTTTTACTCGGATTTCCGATTAAGTCCTATAGTCTATCGAGACGCTTGAAATTGAAAACAGAGGCACTTAGCAAATTCTAACGACAATAAATTTTTACTCAGATGTCTGATTGAGTCTCGTAATATATCGAGATGCTCAAAATTGAAAATAGAAGCTCTGAGAAAATTTAAATGCCAATTACTTTTTACTCGGATTTCCGATTGAGTCCCATAATATATCGAGGAGCTCCAAATTGAAAACGAAAGCTTGTATCAAATTCAAACGACAATAACCTTTTACTCGTTGTCCGATCATGTCCCGTAATATATCGAGACGCTCGAAATTGAAAACAGAGGCACAGAGCAAATTCTAACGGCAATAGCTTTTTACTCGGATGTCCGATTGAGTCCCCCCGTCATATATACAAGATGCTAAAAATGGAGTACAGAAGCTCCGAGCAATTTCCAACGACAATAACTTTTTAAATCGGATGTCCGATTAAGTCCCGTAATATATCGAGACGCTTGAAATTGAAAACAGAAGCACTAAGCAAATTCAAACGACAATAAATTTTTACTCGGATGTCCGATTGAGTCCTGTAATATATCGAGACGCTCGATATTGAAAACAGAAGCTCTGAGAAAACTGACACGACAATAACATTTAAATCGGATTTCTGATTGAGTCCCGTTATATATCGAGATGCTCCAAAATGAAAACGGAAGCTCGTATCAAATGCAAACGACAATAACTTTTGACTCGGATGTCCGATTGAGTCCCGTAATATATCGAGATGCTCAAAATTGAAAATAGAAGCTCTGAGAAAATTTAAATGACAATAACTTTTGACTCGGATGTCCGATTGAGTCCCGTAATATATCGAGATGCTTAAAATTGAAAATAGAAGCTCTGAGAAAATTTAAATGACAATAACTTTTTACTCGGATGTCCGATTGAGTCCCGTCATATATCGAGATGCTCAAAATTGAGTACAGAAGCTCCGAGCAAATTCAAACGACTATACCTTTTTACTCCGTTGTCCGATTAAGTCCCGTAATATATCGAGACGCTCGAAATTGAAAAAAGAGGCACTGAGCAAATTCTAACGACAATTACTTTTTACTCGGATGTCCGATTGAGTCCCGTCATATATCGAGATGCTCCAAATTAAGTACAGAAGCTCCGAGCAAATTCAAACGACAATAACTTTTTAACTCGGATGTCCGATTAAGTCCCGTAATATATCGAGACGCTCGTAATTGAAAACAGAAGCACTGAGCAAATTCAAACGACAATAACTTTTTACTCGGCTGTCCAATTGAGTCCCGTAATATATCGAGACGCTTGAAATTGAAAACAGAAGCTCTGAGAAAATTGAAACGACAATAACATTTTAATCAGATTTCTGATTGAGTCCCGTAATATATCGAGGAGCTCCAAATTGAATACGGAAGCTCGTATCAAATTCAAACGAAAATAACTTTTTACTCGGTTGTCCGATTAAGTCCCGTAATATATCGAGACACTCGAAATTGAAAATAGAGGCACGGAGCAAATTCTAACGACAATAACTTTTTACTAGTTTGTTCGATTGAGTCCCGTCATATATCGAGATGCTCAGAATTAAGTACAGAAGCTCCAAGCAAATTCAAACGACAATAACTTTTTAACTCAGATGTCTGATTAAGTCCTGTAATATATCGAGACGCTCGAAATTGAGAACAGAAGCACTGAGCAAATTCAAACGACAATAACTTTTTACTCGGCTATCCAATTGAGTCCTGTAATATATCGAGACGCTCGAAATTGAAAATGCAAGATCCTAGAAAATTAAATTGACAATAGCGTTTTACTCGGATGCCCGATTGAGTCCCGTGATATATCGAGATGCTCGAAATTGATAATAGAAGCTTTGAGAAAATTCAAACGACAATAAATTTTTACTCGGATGTCCGATTGAATCTTGTAATATATCGAGACGCTTCAAATTGAAAACGGATGCTCGTAACAAATTCAAACGTGAATAACTTTTTACTCGGATGTCCGATTAAGTCCCGTAGTCCATCGAGACGCTCGAAATTGAAAACAGAAGCACTCAGCAAATTCAAACGACAATAAATTTTTACTCGGATGTCCGATTTAGTCCTGTAATATATCGTGATGCTCGAAATTGAAAATAGAAGCTCTGAGAAAATTTAAATGACAATAACGTTTTATTCGGATGTCCGATTGAGTCCCGTAATATATCGAGGAGATCCAAATTGAAAACGGAAGCTCGTATCAAATTCAAACGACAATAACTTTTTACTCGGATGTCCAATTATGTCCCATTATGTATCGACACGCTCGAAATTGAAAATGAAAAATCCTAGAAAATTAAATTGACAATAACGTTTTACTCGGATGTCCGATTGAGTCCCGTGATATATCGAGATGGTCGAAATTGAAAATAGAAGCTTTGAGAAAATTCAAACGACAATAAATTTTTACTCGGATGACCGATTGAATCCCGTAATATATCGAGACACTTCAAATTGAAAACGGAAGCTCGTATCAAATTCAAACGACAAAAACTTTTTACTTGGATGTCCGATTAGGTCCTGTAGTCTATCGAGACGCTCGAAATTGAAAACATAGGCACTGAACAAATTCAGACGACAATAAATTTTTACTCGGATGTCCGATTGAGTCCCGTAATATATCGAGATGCTCGAAATTGAAAATAGAAGCTTTGAGAAAATTTAAATGACAATAACTTTTTAGTCGGATGTCCGATTGAGTCCCGTAATATATCGAGGAGCTCCAAATTGAAAATGGAAGCTCGTATCAAAATCAAACAACAATAAATTTTTACTCGGTTGTCAGATTAAGTCCCGTAATATATCGAGACACTCGAAATTGAAAACAGAGGCACAGAGCAAATTCTAACGACAATAACTTTTTACTCGGATGTCCGATTGAGTCCGGTCATATATCGAGATGCTCAAAATGGAGTACAGAAGCTCCGAGCAAATTCAAATGACAATCACTTTTTAACTCGGATGTCTGATTAAGTCCCGTAATATATCGAGACACTCGAAATTGAAAATAGAAGCTCTTAGAAAATTGAAACGACAATAACATTTTAATCAGATATCTGATTGAGTCCGGTAATATATCGAGGAGCTCCAAATTGAAAATGGAAGCTCGTACCAAATTTGAACGACAATAACTTTTTACTAGGATGTCCGATTGAGTCCGGTCATATATCGAGATGCTCAAAATGGAGTACAGAAGCTCCGAGCAAATTCAAATAACAATCACTTTTTAACTCGGATGTCTGATTAAGTCCCGTAATATATCGAGACGCTCAAGATTGAAAACAGAAGCTCTTAGAAAATTGAAACGACAATAACATTTTAATCAGATTTTTGATTGAGTCCCGTAATATATCGAGGAGCTCCAAATTGAAAACGGAAGCTCGTACCAAATTCAAACGACAATAACTTTTTACAGGGATGTCCGATTGAGTCCCGTATTATATCGAGACACTCGAAATTGAGTACAGAAGCTTCGAGCAAATTCTAACGACAATAACTTTTTACTCGGATGTCCGACTAAGTCCCGTTATATATCGAAACGCTCGAAATGAAAAATGCAAGCTCCTAGCAAATTAAAACGACAATAACTTTTTACTCGGATGTCCGATTGATTCCCGTAATATATCGAGACGTTCGAAATCTAAAACGCAAGATCCTAGCAAATTAAATTGGCAATAATGTTTTACTCGGATGCCCGATTGAGTCCCGTGATATATCGAGATTCTCGAAATTGAAAATAGAAGCTTTGAGAAAATTCAAACGACAATAAAATTTTCCTCGGATGTCCGATTGAATCTTGTAATATATCGAGACGCTTCAAATTGAAAACAGATGCTCGTAACAAATTCAAACGTGAATAACTTTTTACTCGGATGTCCGATTAAATCCCGTAGTCCATCGAGATGCTCGAAATTGAAAACAGAGGCACTCAGCAAATTCAAACGACAATAAATTTTTACTCGGATGTCCGATTGAGTCCCGTAATATATCGAGATGCTCGAAATTGAAAATAGAAGCTCTGAGAAAATTTAAATGACAATAACTTTTTACTCAGATGTCCGATTGAGTCCCGTAATATATCGAGGAGCTCCAAATTGAAAACGGAAGCTCGTATCAAATTCAAACGACAATATCGTTTTACTTGGATGTCCGATTAAGTCCGGTAGTTTATCGAGACGCTCGAAATCTAAAACAGAGGCACTGAGAAAATTCAAACGACAATAAATTTTTACTCGGATGTCCGATTGATTCACGTAATATATCGAGATGCTCGAAATTGAAAATAGAAGCTCTGAGAAAATTTAAATGACAATAACTTTTTACTCTGATGTCCAATTAAGTCCCGTAATGTATCGAGACGTTCGAAATTGAAAATGCAAGATCCTAGAAGATTAAATTGAGAATGACGTTTTACTCGGATGTCCGATTGAGTCCCGTGATATATCGAGATGCTCGAAATTGAAAATAGAAGCTTTGAGAAAATTCAAACGACAATAAATTTTTACTCGGATGTCCGATTGAATCCCGTAATATATCGAGACGCTTCAAATTGAAAATGGAAGCTCGTACCAAATTCAAACGACAATATCGTTTTACTTGGATGTCTGATTAAGTCCCGTAGTTTATTGAGACGCTCGAAATCTAAAACAGAGGCACTGAGAAAATTCAAACGACAATAAATTTTTACTCGGATGTCCGATTGATTCACATAATATATCGAGATGCTCGAAATTGAAAATAGAAGCTCTGAGAAAATTTAAATGACAATAACTTTTTACTCTGATGTCCAATTGAGTCCCGTAATTTATCGAGGAGCTCCAAATTGAAAACGGAAGCTTGTATCAAATTCAAACGACAATAACTTTTCACTTGGTTGTCAGATTAAGTCCCGTAATATATCGAGACACTCGAAATTGAAAACAGAAGCATGGAGCAAATTCTAACGACAATAACTTCTTACTCGGATGTCCGATTAAGTCCGGTCATATATCGAGATGCTCAAAATGGAGTACAGAAGCTCCGAGCAAATTCAAACGTCAATAACTTTTTAACTCGGATGTCCGATTAAGTCCCAAATATATCGAGACGCTTGAAATTGAAAACAGAGGCACGAAGCAAATTCTAACGACAATAACTTTTTACTCGGATGTCCGATTGAGTCCTGTCATATATCGAGATGCTCAGAATTGAGTACAGAAGCTTCGATCAAATTCAAACGACAATAACTTTTTAACTCGGATGTCTGATTAAGTCCCGTAATATATCAAGATGCTCGAAATTGAAAACTGAAGCTTTGAGAAAATTGAAACGACAATAACATTTTAATCAGATTTCTGATTGAGTCCCGTAATATATCGAGGAGCTCCAAATTGAAAACGGAAGCTCGTACCAAATTCAAACGATAATAACTTTTTACTCGGTAAGTCCCGTAATATATTGAGACGCTCGAAATTGAAAACAGAGGCACAGAGCAAATTCTAACGACAATAACTTTTTACTCGGATGTCCGATTGAGTCCCGTCATATATCGAGTTGCTCAAAATTGAGTACAGAAGCTCCGAGCAAATTCAAACGACAATAACTTTTCACTTGGTTGTCAGATTAAGTCCCGTAATATATCGAGACACTCGAAATTGAAAACAGAGGCACAAAGCAAATTCTAACGACAATAACTTTTTACTCGAATGTCCGATTGAGTCCCATCATATATCGAGATGCTCAAAATTGAGTATAGAAGCTCCGAGCAAATTCAAACGACAATAACTTTTTAACTCGGATGTCCGATTAAGTCCCGTAATATATCAAGACCCTCGAAATTGAAAACAGAGGCACTGAGCAAATTCTAAATATAATAACGTTTTTCTCGGATGTCTGATTGAGTCCCGTAAGATATCGAGACGCTCAAAAATGAAAGTAGAAGCTCTGAGAAAATTCAAACGACAATAAATTTTTACTCGGATGTCCCATTTCGTCCCGTAATATATCGAGACGCTCGAAATTGAAAACATAAGCACTGAGCAAATTCAAAAGACAATAACTTTTTTTCTCGACTATCCAATTGAGTCCCGTAATATATCGAGACGCTCAAAATTGAAAACAAAAGCTCTGAGAAAATTGAAACGACAATAACATTTTAATCAGATTTCTGATTGAGTCCCGTAATATATCGAGGAGCTCCAAATTGAATACGGAAGCTCGTACCAAATTCAAACGACAATAACTTTACTCGGATGTCCAATTAAGTCCCATAATGTATCGAGACACTCGAAATTGAAAACAGAGGCACGGAGCAAATTCTAACGACAATAACTTTTTACTCAGATGTCCGATTGAGTCCCGTCATATATCGAGATGCTCAAAATTGAGTACAGAAGCTCCGAGGAAATTGAAATGATAATAACATTTTAACTCGGCTGTCCGATTAAGTCCCGTAATATATCGGGATGCTCGAAATTGAAAACAGAAGCACTGAGCAAATTCAAACGACAAAACTTTTTACTTGGAAAACTGAAACGACAACAACATTTTAATCATATTTCTGATTGAGTCCCGTTATATATCGAGATGCTCGAAATTGAAAATGCAAGATCCTAGAAAATTAAATTGACAATAACGTTTTACTCGGATGTCTGATTGAGTCCCGTGATATATCGGGATGCTCGAAATTGAAAACAGAAGCACTGAGCAAATTCAAACGACAAAACTTTTTACTCGGAAAACTGAAACGGCAACAATATCGGGATGCGCGTAATTGAAAATAGAAGCTTTGAGAAAATTCAAATGACAATAAATTTTTACTCGGATGTCCGATTGAATCCCGTAATATATCGAGATTCTTCAAATTGAAAACGGAAGCTCGTATCAAATTCAAACGACAATAACTTTTTACTCGAATGTCCGATTGAATCCCGTAATATATCGAGATTCTTCAAATTGAAAACGAAAGCTCGTATCAAATTCAAACGACAATAACTTTTTACTCGGATGTCCGATTAAGTCCCATTATGTATCGAGACGCTCGAAATTGAAAATGGAGGCACTGAGCGAAATCTAACGACAATAACTTTTTACTTGGATGTTAGATTAACTTCCGTAATATATCGAGTTGCTCAAAATTGAGTACAAAAGCTTCGAGAAACTTCTAACGATAATAACGTTTTACTCGGATGTCCGATTTAGTCTCGTAATATATCGAGACGCTTGAAATTGAAAACAGAAGCTCTTAGCAAATTCTATCGCCAATAACAATTTAGTCAGAATTCCGATTTAGTCCCGTAATGTATCAAGACGCTCGAAATTGATAATAGAAGCTCCTAGCAAATTCAAACGACAATAACATTTTAATCAAATTTTAGATTGAGTTCCGTAATATATCGAGGAGGTCCAAATTGAAAACCAAAGCTCGTATCAAATTCAAACGACAATAACTTTTTACTCGGTTGTCTGCTTAAGTCCCGCAGTATATTGAGACGCTCGAAATTGAAAACAGAGGCACTAAGCAAATTCTAACGACAATAACTTTTTACTCGGTTGTCCGATTAAGTCCCGTAATATATTAAGACGCTCAAAATTGAAAACAAAGGCATTGAGCAAATTCTAACGACAATAACGTTTTACTCGGATGTCCGATTGAGTCCCGTCATATATCGAGATGCTCAAAATTGAGTACAGAAGCTCCGAGCAAATTCAAACGATAATAATTTTTTAACTCGGCTGTCCGATTAAGTCCCGTAATATATCGAGATGCTCGAAATTGAAAACAGAAGCACTGACCAAATTCAAACGACAATAACTTTTTACTCGGATGTCCGATTGAGTCCCGTAATATATCGAGACGCTCGAAATTGAAAACAGAAGCTCTGAGAAAATTGAAACGACAATAACATTTTAATCAGATTTCTGATTGAGTCCCGTAAATATCGAGGAGCTCCAAAATTTAAAAAGGAAGCTCGTACAAAAGTCTAACGACAATAACTTTTTACTAGGATGTCCGATTGAGTCCTGTCTAATATCGAGATGCTCAAAATTGAGTACAGAAGCTCCGAGCAAATTATAACGACAATAACTTTTTACTCGGACGTCCGATTGAGTCCTGTAATATATCGAGATGGTCAAAAAAGAAAATAGAAGCTCTGAGAAAATTTAAATGACAATAACTTTTCACTCGGATGTCCGATTGAGTCCCGTCATATATCGAGATGCTCAAAATTGAAAACAGAAGCACTGAGCAAATTCAAACGACAATAACTTTTTACTCGGATGTCCGATTGAATCCCGTAATATATCGAGACGCTCAAAATTGAAAACAGAAGCTCAGAGAAAATTGAAACGATAATATCATTTTAATCAGATTTCTGATTGAGTCCCGTAATATATCAAGGAGCTCCAAAATTGAAAACGGAAGCTCGTACCAAATTCAAACGACAATAACTTTTTACTAGGATGTCCGATTGAGTCCTGTCATATATCGAGATGCTCAAAATTGAGTACAGAAGCTCCAAGAAAATTCTAACGATAATAAATTTTACTTAGATGTCCGATTGAGTCCCATAATATATCGAGATGCTCGAAATTGAATATAGAAGCTCTGAGAAAATTTAAATGACAATAACTTTTTACTCGAATGTCCTACAAAGTCTCGTAATATATCGAGACGCTCGAAATTGAAAACAGAAGCTCTTAGCAAATTCTATCAACAATAACATTTTACTCGGAAGTCCGATTTAGTCCCGTAATGTATCAAGACGCTCGAAATTGATAACAGAAGCTCCTAGCAAATTCAAACGAAATAACTTTTTACTCTATTGTCTGATTAAGACCCGAATATATTGAGACGTTCGAAATTGAAAACAGAGGCACTGAGCAAATTCTAATGACAATAACTTTTTACTCGGTTGTCCGATTAAGTCCCGTAATATATTGAGACTCTCAAAATTGAAAACAAAGGCACTGAGCAAATTATAACGACAATAACGTTTTACTCGGATGTTCGATTGAGTCCCGTCATATATCGAGATGCTCAAAATTCAGTACAGAAGCTCCGAGCAAATTCAAATGATAATAGCTTTTTACTCGGATGTCCGATTGAGTCCCGTAATATATCGAGATGCTCGAAATTGAAAATAGAAGCTCTGAGAAAATTTAAATGACAATAACTTTTTACTCGGATGTCCGATTGAGTCCCGTAATATATCGAGGAGCTCCAAATTGAAAACGGAAGCTCGTACCAAATTCAAATGACAATAATTTTCACTTAGTTGTCCGATTAAGTCCCGTAATATATCAAGACGCTCGAAATTGAAAACATAGGCACTGAGCAAATTCTAAAGACAAAAACTTTTTACTCGGATGTCTGATTGAGTCCCCTCATATATCGAGATGCTCAAAATTGAGCACAGAAGCTCCGAGCAAATTCAAATGACAATACCTTTTTAACTCGGACATCCGATTAAGTTCCGTAATATATCAAGACCCTCGAAATTGAAAACAGAGGCACTGAGCAAATTCTAAATATAATAACGTTTTTCTCGGATGTCTGATTGAGTCCCGTAAGATATCGAGACGCTCAAAAATGAAAGTAGAAGCTATGAGAAAATTCAAACGACAATAAATTTTTACTCGAATGTCCGATTTCGTCCCGTAATATCTCGAGACTCTCCAAATTGAAAACGGAAGCTCGTTTCAAATTCAACGACAATAACTTTTTACTCGGATGTCCAATTAAGTCCGGTAATCTATCGAGGCGCTTGAAATTGAAAACTGAGGCACTGAGCAAATTCTAATGACAATAACGTTTTACTCGGTTGTCCGATTAAGTCCCGTAATATATTGAGACTCTCAAAATTGAAAACAAAGGCACTGAGCAAATTCTAACGACAATAACGTTTTACTCGGATGTTCGATTGAGTCCCGTCATATATCGAGATGCTCAAAATTCAGTACAGAAGCTCCGAGCAAATTCAAATGATAATAACTTTTTACTCAGATGTCCGATTAAGTCCCGTAATATATCGAGATGCTCGAAATTGAAAATAGAAGCTCTGAGAAAATTTAAATGACAATAACTTTTTACTCGGATGTCCGATTGAGTCTGTAATATATCGAGGAGCTCCAAATTGAAAACGGAAGCTCGTACCAAATTCAAACGACAATAATTTTCACTCGGTTGTCCGATTAAGTCCCGTAATATATCAAGACGCTCGAAATTGAAAACATAGGCACTGAGCAAATTCTAAAGACAAAAACTTTTTACTCGGATGTCTGATTGAGTCCCGTCATATATCGAGATGCTCAAAATTGAGCACAGAAGCTCCGAGCAAAATCAAATGACAATACCTTTTTAACTCGGATATCCGATTAAGTTCCGTAATATATCAAGACCCTCGAAATTGAAAACAGAGGCACTGAGCAAATTCTAAATATAATAACGTTTTTCTCGGATGTCTGATTGAGTCCCGTAAGATATCGAGACGCTCAAAAATGAAAGTAGAAGCTCTGAGAAAATTCAAACGACAATAAATTTTTACTCGGATGTCCGATTTCGTCCCGTAATATCTCGAGACTCTCCAAATTGAAAACGGAAGCTCGTTTCAAATTCAAACGACAATAACTTTTTACTCGGATGTCCAATTAAGTCCCGTAATCTATCGAGGCGCTCGAAATTGAAAACTGAGGCACTGAGCAAATTCTAACGACAATAACTTTTTAGTCGGATGTCCGATTGAGTCCCGTAATATATCGAGATGCTCAAAATTTAGTACAGAAGCTTCGACCAAATTCAAACGACAAAATCTTTTTACTCGGATGTCCTATTGAGTCCCGAAATATATCGAGACACTCGGAATTGAAAACAGAGGCACTGAGCAAATTTTAACAACGACAACTTTTTATTCATATGTCCGATTGAGACCCGTAATATATCGAGACCCTCGAAATATAAAACGCAAGCTCCTAGCAAATTAAAACGACAATAACTTTTTACTTGGATGTCCGATTCAGTCCAGTAATATACCAAGACTCTCGAAATTGAAAACAGAAGCTCTAAGAAAATTGAAACGTCAATAACATTTTAATCGGAATTCTGATTGAGTCCCGTTATGTATCGAGACGCTTGAAACTGAAAACAGAGGTATTGACCAAAATCTAACGACAATAACTTTTTACTTGAATGTTCGATTGAGTCCCGTAATATATCGAGTTGCTCAAAGTTGAGTACAGAAGCTCCAAGCAAATTCTAACGACAATAACTTTTTACTCGGAAGTCCGATTGAGTCCCGTAATATATCGAGATGCTCGAAATTGAAAATAGAAGCTCTGAGAAAATTTAAATGACAATAACTTTTTACTCGGATGTCCGATTCAGTCTCGTAATATATCGAGGAGCTCCAAATTGAAAACGGAAGCTCGTACCAAATTCAAACGACAATAATTTTTACTCGGTTGTCCGATTAAGTCCCGTAATATATCAAGACGCTCGAAATTGAAAACATAGGCACTGAGCAAATTCTAACGACAAAAACGTTTTACTCGGATGTCTGATTGAGTCCCATCATATATCGAGATGCTCAAAATCGAGCACAGAAGCTCCGAGCAAATTCAAATGATAATACCTTTTTAACTCGGACATCCGATTAAGTTCCATAATATATCAAGACGCTCGAAATTGAAAACAGAGGCACTGAGCAAATTCTAAATATAATAACGTTTTTCTCGGATGTCTGATTGAGTCCCGTAAGATATTGAGACGCTAAAAAATGAAAGTAGAAGCTCTGAGAAAATTCAAACGCCAATAACATTTTACTCGGATGTCCGATTTCGTCCAGTAATATCTCGAGACTCTCCAAATTGAAAACGGAAGCTCGTTTCAAATTCAAACGACAACAACTTTTTACTCGGATGTCCAATTAAGTCCCGTAATCTATCGAGACGCTCGAAATTGAAAACTGAGGCACTGAGCAAATTCTAACGACAATAACTTTTTAGTCGGATGTCCGATTGAGTCCCGTAATATATCGAGATGCTCAAAATTTAGTACAGAAGCTTCGACCAAATTCAAACGACAAAATCTTTTTTTTCGGATGTCCTATTGAGTCCCGAAATATATCGAGACACTCGGAATTGAAAATAGAGGCACTGAGCAAATTCTAACAACGACAACT
Organism: Glycine max; assembly: GCF_000004515.6. Classification (NCBI taxonomy): domain Eukaryota; kingdom Viridiplantae; phylum Streptophyta; class Magnoliopsida; order Fabales; family Fabaceae; genus Glycine; species Glycine max. Next base: position 24,069,938 of record NC_038255.2, on the reverse strand, counting down.
TTTTATTCGGATGTCCGATTGAGACCCGTAATATATCGAGACGCTCGAAATATAAAACGCAAGCTCCTAGCAAATTAAAACGACAATAACTTTTTACTTGGATGTCCGATTCAGTCCAGTAATATATCGACACGCTCGAAATTGAAAATGCAAGCTCCTACCAAATTAAAATGAAAATGACTTTTTTCGCGGATGTCCGATTGAGTCCCGTAATATATCGAGACGTTCGAAATTGAAAATGCAAGCTCCAAGCAAATTAAAAAAACAATAACTTTTTACTCGGATATCCGATTGAGTCCCGTAATATGTCGAGACACTCGAAATTGAAAACATAAGCTGAGAAAATTCAAACGATAATAACATTTTAATCAGATTTCTGATTGAGTCCCATAATATATCGAGGAGCTCCCAAATTGAAAACGGAAGCTCGTACCAAATTCAAATGACAATAACTTTTTACTAGGATGTCTGATTAAGTCACGTCATATATCGAGATGCTCAAAATTGAGTGCAGAAGCTCCGAGAAAATTCTAACGACAATAACTTTTTACTCGGATGTCCAATTGAGTCCCGTTATATATCGAGACGCTCGAAATTTAATACAGAAGCACTGAGCTAATTCAAACGATAATAACTTTTTACACGGATGTCCGATTGAGTCCCGTAATATATCGAGTTGCTCAAAATTGAGTACAGAAGCTCCGAGCAAATTCTAACGACAATAACTTTTTACTCGGAAGTCCGATTGAGTCCCGTAATATATCGAGATGCTCGAAATTGAAAATAGAAGCTCTGAGAAAATTTAAATGACAATAACTTTTTACTCGGATGTCCGATTCAGTCCCGTAATATATCGAGGAGCTCCAAATTGAAAACGGAAGCTCGTACCAAATTCAAACGACAATAATTTTTACTCGGTTGTCCGATTAAGTCCCATAATATATCAAGACGCTGGAAATTGAAAACATAGGCACTGAGCAAATTCTAACGACAAAAACGTTTTACTCGGATGTCTGATTGAGTCCCATCATATATCGAGATGCTCAAAATCGAACACAGAAGCTCCGAGCAAATTCAAATGACAATACCTTTTTAACTCGGACATCCGATTAAGTTCCGTAATATATCAAGACGCTCGAAATTGAAAACAGAGGCACTGAGCAAATTCTAAATATAATAACGTATTTCTCGGATGTCTGATTGAGTCCCGTAAGATATCGAGACGCTCAAAAATGAAAGTAGAAGCTCTGAGAAAATTCAAACGCCAATAACTTTTTACTCGGATGTCCGATTTCGTCCAGTAATATCTCGAGACTCTCCAAATTGAAAACGGAAGCTCGTTTCAAATTCAAACGACAACAACTTTTTACTCGAATGTCCAATTAAGTCCCGTAATCTATCGAGACCCTCAAAATTGAATATCGAAGCTCTGAGCAAATTAAAACGATAACAACTTTTTAACTTGGATGTCTAATTAAGTCCCGTAATATATCGAGACGCTCGAAATTGAAAATAGAAGCACTGAGCAAATTCTAACGACAATAACGTTTTACTCGATGTCCGATTTTGTCCCGTAATATATCGAGACGCTCCAAATTGAAAACGGAAGCTCGTATCAAATTCTAACGACAATAACTTTTTAGTCGGATGTCCAATTAAGTCCTGTAATCTATCGAGACGCTCGAAATTGAAAAAAGAGGCACTGGGCAAATTCCAACGACAAAAACTTTTACTCGGATGTCCTATTGAGTCCTGAAATAAATCGAGACACTCGAAATTGAAAACAGAGGCACTGAGCAAATTCTAACAACGACAACTTTTTTTTCGGATGTCCGATTGAGACCCGTAATATATCAAGATGCTCGAAATATAAAACGCAAGCTCCTAGCAAATTAAAACGAAAATAACTTTTTACATGGATGTCCGACTCAGTCCCGTAATATATCGACACACTTGAAATTGAAAACGCAAGCTCCTAGCAAATTAAAACGAAAATGACTTTTTCCTCGGATGTCCGATTGAGTCTCGTAATATATCGAGACATTAGAAATTGAAAATGCAAACTCCAAGCAAATTAAAACGACAATAACTTTTTACTCGGATGTTCGATTGAGTCCCGTAATATATCGAGAGACTCAAAATTGAGTAAAGAAGCTCTGAGAAACTTCAAACGACAATAACTTTTTACTCGGATGTTCGATTTTGTCCCGAAATAAATCGAGATTCTCCAAATTGAAAATGGAAGCTCGTATCAAATTCAAACGACAATAACTTTTTACTCGGATGTCCAATTAAGTCCCGTAATCTATCGAGACGCTCGAAATTGAAAACTGAGGCACTGAGCAAATTCTAACAACAATAACTTTTTAGTCGGATGTCCGATTGAGTCCCATAATATATCGAGATGCTCAAAATTGAGTATAGAAGCTTCGAGCAAATTCAAACGACAAAAACTTTTTACTTGGATGTCCTATTGAGTCCCGAAATAAATCGAGACACTCGAAATTGAAAACAGTGGCACTGAGCAAATTCTAACAACGACAACTTTTTTTTCGGATGTCCGATTGAGACCCGTAATATATCAAGATGCTCGAAATATAAAACGCAAGCTCCTAGCAAATTAAAACGAAAATAACTTTTTACATGGATGTCCGACTCAGTCCCGTAATATATCGACACACTTGAAATTGAAAACGCAAGCTCCTAGCAAATTAAAACGAAAATGACTTTTTCCTCGGATGTCCGATTGAGTCTCGTAATATATCGAGACATTAGAAATTGAAAATGCAAACTCCAAGCAAATTAAAACGACAATAACTTTTTACTCGGATGTTCGATTGAGTCCCGTAATATATCGAGAGACTCAAAATTGAGTAAAGAAGCTCTGAGAAACTTCAAACGACAATAACTTTTTACTCGGATGTTCGATTTTGTCCCGAAATAAATCGAGATTCTCCAAATTGAAAATGGAAGCTCGTATCAAATTCAAACGACAATAACTTTTTACTCGGATGTCCAATTAAGTCCCGTAATCTATCGAGACGCTCGAAATTGAAAACTGAGGCACTGAGCAAATTCTAACAACAATAACTTTTTAGTCGGATGTCCGATTGAGTCCCATAATATATCGAGATGCTCAAAATTGAGTATAGAAGCTTCGAGCAAATTCAAACGACAAAAACTTTTTACTTGGATGTCCTATTGAGTCCCGAAATAAATCGAGACACTCGAAATTGAAAACAGTGGCACTGAGCAAATTCTAACAACGACAACTTTTTATTCGGATGTCCGATTGAGACCCGTAATATATCGAGATGCTCGAAATATAAAACGCAAGCTCCTAGCAAATTAAAACGACAATAACTTTTTACTTGGATGTCCGATTCAATCCCGTAATATATCGACACGCTTGAAATTGAAAACGCAAGCTCCTAGCAAATTAAAACGAAAATGACTTTTTCCTCGGATGTCCGATTGAGTCTCGTAATATATCGAGACATTAGAAATTGAAAATGCAAACTCCAAGCAAATTAAAACGACAATAACTTTTTACTCGGATGTTCGATTGAGTCCCGTAATATATCGAGAGACTCAAAATTGAGTAAAGAAGCTCTGAGAAACTTCAAACGACAATAACTTTTTACTCGGATGTTCGATTTTGTCCCGAAATAAATCGAGATTCTCCAAATTGAAAATGGAAGCTCGTATCAAATTCAAACGACAATAACTTTTTACTCGGATGTCCAATTAAGTCCCGTAATCTATCGAGACGCTCGAAATTGAAAACTGAGGCACTGAGCAAATTCTAACAACAATAACTTTTTAGTCGGATGTCCGATTGAGTCCCATAATATATCGAGATGCTCAAAATTGAGTATAGAAGCTTCGAGCAAATTCAAACGACAAAAACTTTTTACTTGGATGTCCTATTGAGTCCCGAAATAAATCGAGACACTCGAAATTGAAAACAGTGGCACTGAGCAAATTCTAACAACGACAACTTTTTATTCGGATGTCCGATTGAGACCCGTAATATATCGAGATGCTCGAAATATAAAACGCAAGCTCCTAGCAAATTAAAACGACAATAACTTTTTACTTGGATGTCCGATTCAATCCCGTAATATATCGACACGCTCGAAATTGAAAACGCAAGCTCCTAGCAAATTAAAACGAAAATGACTTTTTCCTCGGATGTCCGATTGAGTCCCGTAATATATCGAGACGTTCGAAATTGAAAATGCAAGCTCCAAGCAAATTAAAACGACAATAACTTTTTACTCGGATGTTCGATTGAGTCCTGTAATATATTGAGAGACTCAAAATTGAGTAAAGAAGCTCCGAGAAACTTCAAACGACAATAAGTTTTTACTCGGATGTCCGATTGAGTCCCGTAATATATCGAGACGCTCAAAAACGAAAACAGAGGCACTGAGCAAATTCTAACAACGATAAATTTTTTCTCAGATGTCCGATTGAGACCCGGAATATATCGAGACTCTCGAAATATACAATGCAAGCTCCAAGCAAATTAAAACGACAATAACTTTTTACTCGGATGTCCGATTCAGTCCCGTAATATATCGACACGCTCGTAATTGAAAACGCAAGCTCCTAGCAAATTTAAACGAAAATAACTTTTTCCTCGGATGTCCGATTGAGTCCTGTAAAAGATCGAGACGTTCAAAATTGAAAATGCAAGTTCCTAGCAAATTAAATCGACAACAACTTTTTACTCAGATGTCCGATTGAGTCCCGTCGAGACGCTGAAAATTGAAAACGCAAGCTCCTAGCAAATTCAAAACGAGAATAACTTTTTTCTCGGATGTCCGATTGAGTCCGGTAATATATTGAGACACTCGAAATTGAAAACAGAAGTTCTGAGCAAATTCTATCGACAAAAACTTTTTACTCGGAAGTCCAATTTAGTCCCGTAATGTACCAAGATGCTCGAAATTGAAAATTGAAGCTCCTAGCAAATTCAAACGACATAACCTTTTAACTCAGATGTCCGATTAACTCCCGAAATATATTGAGACGATCAAAATTTGAAACAGAAGCTTTGAGCAATTTCTAACGACAATAACCTTTTACTCGGGTGTCCGATTGAGCCTCGTAATATATCGACACGCTCAAAAATAAAAACAGAAGCTCTAATAAAATTCAAACGATAATAAATTTTTACTTAGATGTCCGATTGAGTCCTGTCATATATCGAGACGCTCCAAAATGAAAACAGAAGCTCGTATCAAATTCAAACGACAATAACTTTTTACTCGGATATCCAATTGAGGCCCGTAACATATCAAGACGCTCAAAATTGAATTCAGAAGCTCTGAGCAAATTAAAACGACAATAACTTTTTAACTCGGATGTCCGATTAAGTCTCGTAATCTATCGAGACGCTCGAAATTGAAAATAGAAGCACTGAGTAAATTCTAACGACAATAACTTTTTACTCGGATGTCCAATTGAGTCCCGTAATATATCGAGACGCTCCAAATTGTAAATGGAAGTTCGTATCAAATTCAAACGCAATAACTTTTTACTTGGATGTCCGATTGAGTCCCGTAATATATCGAGACGCTCGAAATTGAAATCACAAGCTCCTGGCAAATTAAAACGACAATAACCTTTAATTTGGATGTCCGATTGAGTCCCGTAATATATCGAGACACTCGAAATTGAAAATGCAACCTCCTAGCAAATTAAAACGACAATAACTTTTTACTCGAAGTTCTGATTGAGTCCCGTAATATATTGAGCCGTTCGAAATTGAAACCACAACCTCCTAGAAAATTAAAACGACAATAACTTTTTACTCGTATGTCCGATTGAGTCCCAAAATATATCGAGTAGCTCAAAATCAAAAATAAAATCTCGTAGCAAATTCAAACGGCAATAACTTTTTACTTGGATATCCGATTGAGTCCGGCAATATATCGACATGCTCGAAATTGAAAATAGAAGCTCTTAGCAAATTCTATCGACAATAACTTTTTACTCAGAAGTCCGATTTAGTCCCGTAATGTATCAAGACACTCGAAATTGAAAACAGAAGCTCTGAGCAAATTCTAACGATAATAACTATTTACTCAGATTTCCGATTGAGTCTAGTAATATATCGAGACGCTTGAAAATGAAAATAGAAGATTTGAGCAAAATCTAATGATAATAACATTTTACTCCGATGTTCGATTGAGTCCAATAATATATCGAGATGCTCCAAATTGAAAACGGAAGCTCGTATCAAATTCAAACGACAATAACTTTTTACTCAGATATCCGATTGAGGCCCGTAATATATCAAGACGCTCAAAAATGAATTCAGAAGCTCTGAGCAAATTAAAACGACAATAATTTTTTAACTCGGATGTCCGATTAAGTCCCATAATCTATCGAGGCACTCGAAATTGAAAACAGAAGCACTAAGCAAATTCTAACGACAATAACTTTTTACTCGGATGTTCGATTGAGTTCTGTAATATATCGAGATGCTCCAAATTGAAAACGGAAGTTCGTATCAAATTCTAACGACAATAACTTTTTACTCGGATGTCCGATTGAGTCCCGTAATATATCGAGATGCTCGAAATTGAAGACAGAGGTACTGAGCAAATTCTAACGAGAATAAATTTTTAGTCGGATGTCCAATTAAGACGCTCGAAATTGAAAACGCAAGCTCCTAGCAAATTAAAACGACAATTACCTTTAATTCGGATGTCCGATTGAGTCCTGTAATATATCGAGACGCTCAAAATTGAAAATGCAACCTCCTAGCAAATTAAAACGACAATAACTTTTTAACTCGGATGTCTGATTAAGTCTTGTAATATATCGAGACGCTTGAAATTGAAAACATAAGCACTTAGCTAATTCAAACGACAATAACTTTTTACACGGATGTCTGATTGTGTCTCGTAATATATCAAGATGGTCGAAATTGAGTATAGAAGCCCCGAGCAAATTCTAACGACAATAACTTTTTACTCGGATGTCCGATTGAGTCCCGTAATATATCTTTAGACGTTCAAAATTGAAAACACAAGATCCTAGAAAATTAAAATGACAATAACGTTTTACTCGGATGTCTGATTGAGTCTCGTAATATATCAAGATGCTTGAAATTGAAAATAGAAGCTCTGAAAAAATTCAAACGACAATAAATTTTTACTCGGATGTCCGATTGAGTCCCGTAATATATCGAGACGCTCCAAATTGAAAACGGAAGCGCGTATCAAAGTCAAACGACAATAACTTTTTACTCGGATGTTCGATTGAGTCCCGTAATATATTGAGATGCTCAAAATTGAGTACAGAAGCTCCGAGCAAATTCAAACGACATTAACTTTTTACTCGGATGTCCGATTGAGTCCCACAATATATCGAGATGCTTGAAATTGAAAACAGAGGCACTGAGCAAATTCTAACAACAACGACTTTTTACTCGGATGTCCGATCGAGACCCGTAATATATCGAGACGCTCGAAATATAAAACGCAAGCTCCTAGCAAATTAAAACGACAATAACATTTTACTCGGATGTCCGATTCAGTCTCGTAATATATCGACACGCTCGAAATTGAAAACGCAAGCTCCTAGCAAATTAAAACGACAATAACTTTTTACTCGGATGTCAGATTGAGTCCTGTAATATATCGAGACGTTCGAAATTGAAAACGCAACCTCCTAGCAAATTAAAACGACAACAACTTTTTACTCGGATGTCTGATTGAGTCCCGTAATATATCGAGACGCTCGAAATTGAAAACGCAAGCTCCTAGCAAATTAAAACGACAATAACTTTTTACGCGGATGTCCGATTGATTCCCTTAATATATCGAGACGCTCAAAATCTAAAATAAAAGCTCGTAGCAAATTCAAACGACAATAACTTTTTACTCGGATGTTCGATTAAGTCCGGTAATATATCGAGACGCTCGAAATTGAAAACAGAAGCTCCTAGCAAATTCAAACGACATAACCCTAATTTCGTCCGGGGACCATCCATTTGTTGGGATGCGACCCTCGTTTGACCAGTTAGAGGTACTTGGCATCCATCGTTAGGCAATCCGTGAAGTTCCGTAACATGCCGGAAGTCAAAAGGAAGCATTGTCGCACAATCCGTGAGGTTCTGTCACATTCCGGAAGCCAAAAAAGGGATGACTATGTAATTCGTAAGGTTCTGTGACATTACGGAAAGAAAAAAAGTATCGTTACAAAATTCGTAAAGTTTCGTAACGTTACGGAAAAAGAATCAGCAAAAAATGGTAGGGGATTTAGTAAACAGGGGGTACAAATAGCAATCAAGCCCACTTGGGCCTTCCAGGAAGTTCCACCAGAAGGCGGTGCCTTCTAGAGGAAGCAACAGGCGAGCTGGGTGGCAAGCTCCTCCCTCTTTTTCCTATAAATAGGGGGAGGATGGCAGAACAAAAATGTTCAACCCTCCTGGTATCTGAGAATCACTTAAAATTAGTGAGAAAAATTGTTTCCGTGAAGAAAATCTAAGCCGAGGCGCTTCCGTAACGCTTCCGAGACGTTTCCGTTTGTGATTTCGCGATGATTTTCCACCGTTCTTCATCGTTCTTTGTTCGTTATTCGTCGTTCTTCGGTCTTAAACTGATAAGTTCCCGAAATCGAACTTTTCAATTCATTCTATGTAGCCTTAGTGGTCCCCACTTGTTTCACATGCTTTTATTTTCATTTCATTTACTTTCCGTACCCTCTTTTGACGTGCTTTAGTCATTTATTTAAGTCATTTTCTCGCCTAATCAAAAAATAAAATAAATTTCCGCCGATCATTCGTATTGTAACATCTTTTAATTTCTGTTAAAATGAAATCTGACCGTTCGGTCATGCCGTAACCACGTTTAAAACCAAAAAAGAGACAAATAACCAAAGTGACTTTTTTTGGGATTTTCCTTAATCGAATTGACTAATAACCAAAGTGAAACTAAGGCTAAAATCAATTCATAAATCAAACTTTTGTCATCACCTAAAAAGCCATTTTTAAGGTCCAACGCCTTGAAATGGTCTTTTCCGCTTTTATTGGTTAAACGTGGATTTCTAAAAGCCTAAAATCAAAATGTAGGTTTGTTACCTCTTTCAAAAATAACAAGAGGTCATTAATGGTCCAAGCCTTAATGTTTTCTCTCCTTTCAAAAAGAATCGAAAGATCGTTTAATGGTCCAACGCCTTAAATGACCTTTCATTCAATAAAAATATTTCTTGTAAAAAAGGATAAAAACAATTTAACCAACGTTTAGTTCTCAAAGAACTACGTAGGTCTGATTTCCTTATCACAATTGAGGAATACGTAGGAGCAAGGGAAACATCCTTGTCGACCACAAAAAGATAAAAATATAAAAAAGCTTAAAAAGACATAAGAACGTAAAAAAGGGAAGATAACACAAATTGAAGTTATATTTGCACATTTGATTAATGGCTGCCGTCCGTTGTGACAGACGCGTGGGGTGCTAATACCTTCCCCGTTCGTAAATACAACTCCCGAACCTTTCACTTAAAGTTCGTAGACCACGTCTTTTCCAGTTTTTTCGATGTTTTCCTCAAATAAACGTTGGTGGCGACTCCGCGCGTATTCCTTTCTTGGAAGACGCACCCGTAAGTCTCGCGTCGCCCTCCCGCCGAAGGGTAGGTTGCGACAGTTGGTGACTCCGCTGGGGATTGTTTTTAGAGAGTTAGGCCATTTAATCTTGTACAATGTTTTATCATGACTTTCTCCTTTGTTGGTTTCCCTTTATTTCTCTTGTGTTCTTGTATATAACTCTTGGATGCCTTTTTAGTGTAGTTTTTTAATGTATGCATAAGATGAATATTTATTCATTTGATGCACACAAACACCAACACTATTTGCACACACGGTGAGTTGAAAAAGGGCCCTATACCCGGGTTCGTGGGAACATAAGGAGTGGAGGTGAATCTGTGATCATGCTAGGTCTCCGACTTGCTTGATTACAGTGAACCCTCATCTAGAGTTTTTCTCTTTGATAACATATTGTTGCTAGTAGTCCCTGCTACTGCAATATGTTTTTCGAAGGGATGATACCTCTAGAGACCATCAAGAGAAATATGACCACCTTGGGAATTATCACTAAAAGCCCTCTTAGCTCCCTCCCATATAGGTCCCTAAAATAGGGGCACGGAGCAAGCACGCTGCGTGCCATTTTTTCACGCTGCCATGCATGTAGTCAAATGTCGTGTACCCCTTTCATTATATTTGTTTGTGAATATTGTCATACTATGTACATCCCCGTGTTGTGCCTTTCGTATATACATCATGCGCGGGTTCCGTCTTGATCCCCTCTCTTTGGCAAACCACCGGATGGTCCGTGTCACCTTCTTAAATACATACGTCGGGCACCGTGCTACCCCATGACGCTGTATCTAAGAAGGAGACAATTTCCCGGGCTCCCGTATTCATAAATTGCATCTGTGTCATATGCATTTCTTCATGCATTCATCCATTCCACCCATGATAGATGTCAGAGTTTTGATTCGCACTGGGTTTTTGTTTCACTTTAGTAAAACATGGGAACAAATCAAACTGGAAAAAGGTTTTATCAAGTCAAGATTAAGGGCCTAGATATCACCAGCATTAAGGAGTTGGGGCGGTTTATGGGACCTCTCCAAATGCAAGCCTTCCGCAAGGCGTACGGAAAGATTTTAGATTTGACCATAGCAGAGATATCCACAGAAGTCGTTGTATCACTCACCCAATACTATGACCAGCCTTTGAGATGCTTCACGTTTGGAGAGTTCCAATTAGTACCGACTGTTGAAGAATTTGAGGAGATTCTAGGATGTCCTCTTGGGGGAAGGAAACCGTATCTTTTCTCCGGGTTTCTTCCCTCCTTAAGTAAGATTGCAGTTGTGGTCAGGGATTCGGCAAGAGGATTGGATCATGTAAAGCAAACTCGAAATGGCGTAGTGGGCCTACCACGGAAGTACTTAGAAGGCAAGGCAAGGGATATGGCGAATCAAGAGGAGTGGGTCCCGTTTATGGACGTATTAGCATTGCTAATCTTTGGGGTTGTCCTCTTTCCAAACATGCATGGTTTGGTGGACCTAGCCGCAATTTATGTTTTCCTTGCATATCACCATAGCAAAGAAAGCCCGGTAGTGGCTATCTTGGCGGACTTATTTGACACATTTGACCGAAGGTGCGAGAAGAGTAGCGCACGGATCATCTGCTGTTTACCCGCTCTTTGTGTATGGTTGGTTTCACACCTATTCCAACAAGACATAAGGCATCCATGTCCGCTCCGAAGCCATCGCTCATGTGTCAAAAAGAGAAGAGTAGATTGGGACCAACACTTGGTTGGGATAGGAGACGGAACAATCAACTGGTTTCCTCGATGGAAGGAAGGGAAGGAGGGAGTTCTCTTCTCATGTGGGGACTACCCAAACATCCCGTTGATAGGAACAAGGGGTTGCATTAACTACAATCCCACACTTGCTATAAGAAGTTAGGGTACCCCATGAGGGGAGCACCGACGGAAGAAAGCCTCTCTCCTTTCCTTGTGAGAGATTTCGGTACGCAAAGTTTCAAGATTATACAAAGAGTCCATAAGGCGTGGGAAAGCCCGTTAAGGAAAGAAAAAGAACTTAGGGGCATTCGTAATGGCATCATCGGTGGTTATCATGAATGGCTGAAAGTTCATACACGAGGGTTAGATTGGCTCTCCAAGTTAAAGATTATCAACGAAGAGAACTTCGAAGCTCCAGAAGAGGATGAAGAAGTTCGAGCTCTAAAAACAGAACTAGGAAAAGCAAGACTTGCCAAAGAAAAATTCAAGTTGGTCACTACAGACGTTCGGAAAGAGTGTGCCAAGTTACGAGAAGAAAATGCGGCTACCGCAAGAGCCCTTGAACAAGAAACCAAGAGGGCTCGCAAGGAAGAGCATGGCCGTGACAAATTTCGTGGAGCTTTGTGGGGCAGCAACAGTGAGCTCAAGCTTCGAAGCGAAGAGAGAGACCAATCACGAGCACATAGCACGGTCTTGAAAGAGGAGTTAGCTGCTTGCTTGATGAGGACATGACCAAGAGCAAGGGCAAGGATCCACTTGAAGGACTTGGAGGGCCTATGACAAGGGCTAGAGCAAGGAAAGCCAAGGAAGCTCTTCAACAAGTGATGTCCATACTATTTGAGTGCCCAAGTTTCAAGAAGAAAAGTCCAAGTTAGTGAGTTGTATCATGGCCCAAATGGAGGAGGACTAAATGGCACCACTTTGTCTCAATTTTAGAGTGTTTAGTTTGTCTAAATAATGGCCCAATCCTTGTAAAGTTGGCTGACCAAAAATATGTTTTGGATTAATCAACTAAAAGGGATTTAGTTAGGTTTAGTTCAAGTTGTGATAAGGGCCCAATTGGCAACCTAGGCATCAGCCTTTTGGCAGACCAAATAGTGGCTGACTTGTTGGCTGTTGGGGGTGACTTTTGGTTGCCGCAATTTCAGTTACACTCAACCATTAAGTTTTTTTTTTAATTCCCTAGGTTAATGGCATTAAGTTATTTTAATTCTAGGTTAGTGGGTCTTTACTAAAATCTGCTGTAAAGCTTCTATATAACCTGAACCATTTTATCAATAAACACAAGTTGAGTTTTATTCAGAAAATTAGAGTTTATCTCTTTTATCTTAGTGAGAGTGATTCTCCTAAATTCTTGAGTGATTCAAGAACACCCTGGCTGTATCAAAGGACTTTCACAACCTTTGTGTGTTGCCCTCATCGGAAAGAGTGATTCTTTCCTTCCTTTCATCTTCAACCTTGTTCTTTCAAATCACAATTCCAGAAAATCCATCTCTGCCCAGAATTATCTCGTGGCCATAACTCCCGTTTTACGCACTCAAATTAAGCGATTCTTGAGCCTAAATTGAATTTCAAGACGAGACCTTTCACCTCGTTTTGGAATCACTTCATTTGGAGCCCTGTAGCTTGAGTTATTGCCATTTCTATATTTCTGTCCAGCCACCACTTAACCTACGTTTTACCATCTCATTCATCCATTTTATGCCAAAAACAACCTTATTAAGACCCCCGAAATTAACCACCTTATTTTCGATCCTTTCCTTAATCAATTTCCGCATTTTCCATCAAGGTTTAATCCTAGACGATCCTAAGTCAGCCCTTGTGCCATGAGGGTTCATATCATTTGGTATCAGAGCCAGGTTCTAAGATCAACACTTCCTTTGCTAGAAATATTGGGTAACATCCTTCTTTATTCTCTTTGCCATTTATATTACCTTCTTATTCATATTTTTTTTTTAGGCTAAACCATTGCAAAAGTTAAGCCTTTTGATCTCTTTGTTAAAAAAAAGCAGAATTTCATATAAGCAAAATTAAAAAAAAAAAAATTGGGCTGAATGGTTCATGCTTGAAGATCTTTAAAAAAAAATCTCTTTAAGGTAACATATTGGTTGCATGAAGGATTGTTACTTGAATTCCTAAATTCTGAATTTTATTTCCTTCATTTGTGCCTAAAAACACTGTTAGCCTTTTTCTTGGTTAACCTTTTCCTTGTCTCTCTAGCCTTACCTTTACACATATTGGTGAATTGTTCTTTGTTGTGGCCATAATCTCTTGAATTGCCTAAGAACTCAAGGGGAATTAGAGTGGTAAAAGGCAAGAGTGTTTCATTAGAGAAAAGACATAATTGTGTGATACACTTGAGTGGGTGAGGTATTCAAACAGCAACTATAATTGTCTTGTTACGTTTGATTTGTTTGTTTGAGATGTCAGGTACTAATCCTAATGATGGAGTGGGGCTTTCGCAATTCCAAATGCAAGCTTTGATGCAACATATGGAGAGGTTAATGAAACAACGAGATGATGCGCTCCATGAGAGGTTGGATCAAATGGAGAATAGAGATCATAATGAAGAAGAAAGGAGGAGAAGAGGGAATGATGGTGTTCCTAGACAAAACCGAATTGATGGTATTAAACTCAACATTCCCCCCTTTAAAGGAAAGAATGATCTGGAGGCCTACTTGGAGTGGGAGATGAAAATAGAGCATGTATTCTCATGCAACAACTATGAGGAGGACAAAAAGGTGAAGCTTGCCGCCACGGAGTTTTCCGACTATGCTCTTGTGTGGTGGAACAAGCTACAAAAGGAGAGAGCAAGAAATGAAGAGCCAATGGTTGATACATGGACGGAGATGAAAAAGATCATGAGGAAGCGATATGTGCCGGCTAGTTACGCAAGGGACTTGAAATTCAAGCTCCAAAAACTAATCCAAGGCAACAAGGGGGCTGAGGAGTATTTCAAGGAAATGGATGTGCTCATGATTCAAGCAAATATTGAAGAAGATGAGGAGGTAACTATGGCTCGATTTCTTAATGGTTTGACTAATGATATTTGTGATATTGTTGAGCTGCAGGAGTTTGTTGAAATGGATGATTTGCTTCACAAAGCAATCCAAGTAGAGCAACAATTAAAAAGGAAATGAGTGGCTAAGAGGATTTTTACCAACTTTGGTTCTTCTAGTTGGAAAGACAAAGGTAAGAAAGATGGGGCTGCTACTTCTAGTAGTTCCTCACCTATCCCATCAAAAACTCGCTCAAAGTCCCAAGAGGAACCCTCTAAAAGGAGTAGAGATGTGAAGTGTTTCAAGTGCCAAGGCCTAGGACACTATGCTTATGAGTGCCCTAACAAAAGGTCCATGGTTCTTAGAGATGGAGAATATATAAGTGAATCCGATGTTGAAGAAGAAGAGGAGAGTGAGTACGTAGAGGAAGAGGAGACTCCAGAGGGAGATTTGTTGATGATTAGGCGGTTACTTGGTGGTCAATTGAAGCATGAGGAGGAGAGCCAAAGAGAAAACATTTTTCACACTAGATGTTTAATCAATGGCAAGGTGTGCATGGTGATCATTGATGGAGGTAGTTGCACCAATGTGGCTAGTGCTAGATTAGTGTCAAAGCTAAATTTAGCTACTAAACCACATCCTAGGCCATACAAACTTCAATGGCTTAGTAAGGATGGGGAGGTGCAAGTGAGGCACCAAGTTGAAGTGGACGTTTCCATTGGGAAATACAATGATAAGGTACTTTGTGATGTTGTTCCTATGGAGGCCAGTCACTTACTTTTGGGGAGACCATGGCAATTTGATAAAAGAGCCAATCATGAAGGTTACACCAACAAGATCTCTTTCATGCACCAAGTAAAAAAGATTGTGCTCAAGCCATTGAGTCCACAAGAAGTGTGTGAGGATCAAAAGAAAACGAGACAAAAACTTCTTCAAGAGAAAAGAGAAAAAGAAAAAGTGAGCAAAACACTTGAGAGTGAGAAAAAGAGGGAAACACTTGAGAGAAAAAAGAGTGAACAAAAGAAGAGTGAAACACTTGAAGTGAGGGAGAGCTATTTAGCCACAAAAAGTGAGGTCAAGAGGTTGTTTCGTGCTAAACAGTCACTGTATATCTTGTTTTGCAAAAATCAGATTTTGACCACTTACACTTTTGATTATTTTGAAGTGCCTTCTAGTGTTAAAACTCTTTTGCAGGATTTTCAAGACATGTTTCCACCAAATGTGCCAAGTGGACTACCACCTTTGAGGGGAATTGAGCATCAAATTGATCTCATTCTGGGAGCTTCTTTGCCCAATAGGCTAGCCAATAGAAGTAATCCACAAGAAACCAAAGAGATTCAAAGACAAGTGGATGAACTCATTAGCAAAGGTTGGGTAAGAAATAGTATGAGCCCTTGTGCCATGAGGGTTCATATCATTTGGTATCATGAGAGAGTCAAAGATCAAATTGAGAGGGAAAATAAAAGCTATGCTAAACAAGCCAACAAAGGGAGAAAGAAGGTTGTCTTCGAACCCGGAGATTGGGTTTGGGTGCACATGAGAAAAGAAAGGTTTCCGGAACAAAGGAAATCAAAGCTTCAACCAAGGGGAGATGGACCATTTCAAGTGCTTGAAAGAATCAATGACAATGCTTACAAAGTTGAGCTGCCCGGTGAGTTTCAATGTCTCTGATTTATCTCTTTTTGATGCAGATGGAGAATCCGATTTGAGGACAAATCCTTCTCAAGAGGGAGAGAATGATGAGGACATGACCAAGAGCAAGGGCAATGATCCACTTGAAGGACTTGGAGGGCCTATGACAAGGGCTAGAGCAAGGAAAGCCAAGGAAGCTCTTCAACAAGTGATGTCCATACTATTTGAGTACAAGCCCAAGTTTCAAGAAGAAAAGTCCAAGTTAGAGAGTTGTATCATGGCCCAAATGGAGGAGGACTAAATGGCACCACTTTGTCTCAATTTTAGAGTGTTTAGTTTGTCTAAATAATGGCCCAATCCTTGTAAAGTTGGCTGACCAAAAATATGTTTTGGATTAATCAACTAAAAGGGCTTTAGTTAGGTTTAGTTCAAGTTGTGATAAGGGCCCAATTGGCAACCTAGGCATCAGCCTTTTGGCAGACCAAATAGTGGCTGACTTGTTGGCTGTTGGGGGTGACTTTTGGTTGCCACAATTTCAGTTGCACTCAACCATTAAGTTTTTTTTTTAATTCCCTAGGTTAATGGCATTAAGTTATTTTAATTCTAGGTTAGTGGGTCTTTACTAAAATCTGTTGTAAAGCTTCTATATAAGCTGAACCATTTTATCAATAAACACAAGTTGAGTTTTATTCAGAAAATTAGAGTTTATCTCTTTTATCTTAGTGAGAGTGATTCTCCTAAATTCTTGAGTGATTCAAGAACACCCTGGCTGTATCAAAGGACTTTCACAACCTTTGTGTGTTGCCCTCATCGGAAAGAGTGATTCTTTCCTTCCTTTCATCTTCAACCTTGTTCTTTCAAATCACAATTCCAGAAAATCCATCTCTGCCCAGAATTATCTCGTGGCCATAACTCCCGTTTTACGCACTCAAATTAAGCGATTCTTGAGCCTAAATTGAATTTCAAGACGAGACCTTTCACCTCGTTTTGGAATCACTTCATTTGGAGCCCTGTAGCTTGAGTTATTGTCATTTCTATATTTCTTCCCAGCCACCACTTAACCTACGTTTTACCATCCTCATTCATCCATTTTATGCCAAGAACCACCTTATTAAGACCCCCGAAATTAACCACCTTATTTTCGATCCTTTCCTTAATCAATTTCTGCATTTTTCATCAAGGTTTAATCCTAGACGATCCTAAGTCAGCCCTTGTGCCATGAGGGTTCATATCATTACTCGAGGTCCAAAAGGAACTTGTCTCAGCGTTTATGCGAGACAGAGACCAACATGCTAGCCATCGTCAGCATGTACCAAGAAGAGCTGAATCTAGCCACAACCCACGAGCATAAAGTGGCGGACGAGTATGCCCAAGTATACGCGGAAAAGAAGGCTAGAGGAAGGGTGATCGACTCGTTACATCAAGAGGCGACAATGTGGATGGACCGATTTGCTCTTACCTTGAACGGGAGTCAAGAACTTCCCCGATTGC
Source organism: Glycine max (assembly GCF_000004515.6). Classification (NCBI taxonomy): domain Eukaryota; kingdom Viridiplantae; phylum Streptophyta; class Magnoliopsida; order Fabales; family Fabaceae; genus Glycine; species Glycine max. The sequence goes on along the minus strand of NC_038255.2, from coordinate 24,052,489 downwards.
TAGCCAAGGCCAAAGCAATGGCGGACACCTACTCCGCCCCCGAGGAGATCCACGGACTTCTCGGCTATTGTCAGCATATGATAGATTTAATGGCCCATATAATTAGAAACTGCTAGGAAGCTTGTATTGTCACTCAGATCTTGACTAGTTATAACTTTCTGAATAAAATGAGTTTATCCCATGTTTTTATTCCAAAGACCAGTGCAAATCAAGTCACTCCCGCATTTTATCTCTAGCATGCATTCATTTTTCCTTACCTACTCCTCACGTTTGGTTTTTTAGGAAAAACACCATAACTAAACGCGCCCCAAGGCATCCCTATCGCACCAGATCCAAATCTAGAACGATGGGTGATCAAGAGGAGATGCAGGAACAGATTAAAGCCGACATGTCGGCTTTGAAAAAGCAAATGGCTTCCATGATGGAGGCCATGTTAGGAATGAGACAACTCATGGAGAAAAACGTGGCCACCGCTGCCGCTGTTAGTTCGGCTGCCGAAGCAGACCCAACTCTCCCGACTACCGCGCACCATCCTCTCCCAAACGTGGTAGGACGAGAAAGGAGCACACTGGGGCACACTAGCAACCCCCATTTGGGATACAACCGGGTGGCTTACCCTTATGGATTACCACCTAATTACACGCCACCAGTCATGCGTGATGACGCGGGTCATGTCCTTTCCCCCATCCTTGAAGGGGAGCATCCTCGACAGGCTGACGAGGTTCACAAAGATCATCGAGAGTATGCCCAAGGGGATGTCGATTTCTACCCCCCGGTCCCCGTCGAGGGGCCGGCACCCAATGTATTGCCTCAGCACAACCCCACAACACAGCCAATATTCTTGTCCACAGAGGGACCACCCCCGGCAGCGGAAGAAAGAAGGAAACTCGATCTCATCGAGGAGAGATTGAGAGCTGTTGAAGGCTTTGGCAACTATCCGTTCGCGGACATGGCGGATCTTTGCTTGGTACCGAATGTTGTCATCCCCCCAAAATTCAAGGTACCTGATTTCGACAAATACAAAGGGACGACTTGTCCTACGAACCATCTCAAGATGTATTGTCGCAAGATGGGGGCGCATTCTAGGGATGAAAAGTTGTTAATGCACTTTTTCCAAGATAGCTTGGCTGGAGCCGCGGTTATTTGGTACACTAATCTGGAAGCTTCCCGCATTCGTACTTTGAAGGATCTGATTACTGCCTTCCTCAGGCAATATCAGTACAATTCCGATATGGCTCCTGATCACACTTAGCTGCAGAACATGGTTAAGAAGGAAAGTGAGACCTTTAAAGAGTACGCTCAGCGGTGGAGAGACCTGGCAGCACAAGTGGCCCCTCCCATGGTCGAAAGGGAGATGATTACCATGATGGTAGACACCTTGTCGGTGTTTTACTATGAGAAGTTGGTAGGCTATATGCCCTCTAGCTTCGTGGACTTGGTATTTGCCGGGGAGAGAATCGATGTAGGTTTGAAGAGAGGGAAGTTCGATTACGTCTCCTCCACAAGTACCAATGCTAGGAGGATCGGAGCAACTGGGGCAAAAAGGAAGGAAGGAGATACCCATGCCGTCACTTCGGTGCCCGCATGGGTTAAGCCACCGCAGACCTCTCATGGTACCCATCAGTACGCGCAACATCATCCGAGCTTCTCAGCTCGCGCCGAGAACTCCTTCAATTCAGCACCCGTACAGCCTAGAGCGCCCGCCCCCATCTAGAGGGAGGCCCCCCAAGCTCCGGCTCCAACTACGATTCGCCCAGCCGGCAATGCCCACTTTGGCGCCAATGACGTACGAAGACCTCTTGCCGTCCCTCATCGCCAACTAGATGGCTGTGATATCTCCCGGGAAGATCTACCAACCTCCTTTCCCAAAGTGGTATGACCCTGACGCAACTTGCGCATACCATGGGAAAACCCCGGGCCACTCCACCGAAAAATGCCTGGCCCTTAAATACAAGGTCCAACATTTGATAGATGTCGGATGGCTGACGTTTCAAGAGGATCGGCCCAACATGAAAACAAACCCGCTCGCCAATCATGGAGGGGGAGCAGTTAATGCCGTCGAGTCGGGTAGGCCGCGCAGGTCTAAGGCTTTAAAAGACGTGACGACCCCCAGGAGGTTTATTTACGAGGCCCTACAAAAGGGGGGCGTAATTCCCCACGGTGGGCATGAAGAGGATTCTTGTTTGTTGTATCCCGGCGAGCTACATAACATGGAAACATGTTTTGCAGTGGAGGACCTTTTGCAACAAATGATAGATCAAGGCTGACTGGAAGTCGGCGATGAGGGGAGGGAAGAGCAGCATATATGTATGCAGTCCGCGGATGAGAGAAGTTTTGGAAGGCCTAAGCCTTTGGTGGTATATTTCACCAAAGACGTAGCTCCCCAAAAGCCTCGATACCCCTCGGTAGTTAAACCTGTTCCTTTCCTATACCGAAACAGCCACACAGTCCCGTGGAGGTATGCACCTCCAAGTGAAAGGAAGGAAGAGGCCACCGACATCAACTCGTTGTCAGCCAAGGTAACCAATATCACGAGGCTGAGTGGCGTGACCCGTAGTGGTTGCGTGTTTGCACCCCCCGACCTACCGACACAACCCGCAAATGTTAAAGGGAAGGCAAAGATGGTGGAGGAACAAAATGACAAAACGACCCCCACTCCGAACGAGGATATTCCAGTGAAAGGTCTTCTGGAGAAAAGGGATGGTTGTGGCAAGAAGGAAGTTTCGCTAGAGGAAGCAAGCGAGTTCCCCCGCATTATTCAGCAAAGCGAGTTCAAGGTCATTGAGCAGCTCAACAAAACCCCGGCTAGGGTCTCTCTTTTGGAACTACTCATGAGCTCTGAGCCTCATTGGGCTTTGCTAGTAAAGGTCTTGAACGAAGCTCATGTGGCCCAAGATATCTCTGTAGAAGGCTTTGGAGGACTCGTCAATAATATCACCGCCAACAACTACCTCGCCTTCGCCAAAGAAGAAATCCCTGCCGAGGGGAGAGGGCATAACAGGACTTTGCATGTATCAGTCAAATGCATGGACCACGTCGTGGCCAAGGTTCGTGCATGGACCACGTCGTTGGAGAAATTATCGTTTAATGCTTCCCATCTAAAGCCAAGTTCCATGGTGGTTCGTGCTTTCGACGGCACCCGCCGAGAGGTTAGGGGAGAGATCGACCTCCCTGTACAGATAGGCCCCCATACCTGTCAGGTTACCTTTCAAATAATGGATATTAACCTGGCTTACAACAGTCTTTTGGGATGCCCGTGGATCCACTCGGTGGGAGTCGTTCCCTCTACACTCCACCAAAAACTGAAGTTCATAGTAGAGGAGCATTAGGTTATTGTGTCGGGCGAGGAAGACATCTTGGTAAGTTGCCCATCCTCTATGCCATATGTGGAAGCCGTGGAGGAGTCATTAGAAACAGTCTTCCAATCTTTTGAGGTAGTAAGCATTGCCTCCGTAGATTCCTTCTCTAGGCAACTGTGCTTGTCCGATACGGCGATGATGGTAGCCCGGGTGATGTTGGGGAATGGTTACGAGCCCGGAATGGGTTTAGGCAAGAACAATGGTGGCAGAACCAGCCTGATAAACACCAGAGGAAACTGTGGGAAGTTTGGGTTAGGCTATAAACCCACATAGGCGGACATAAGAAAAAGTGTTGCGGGAAGGAAGAGCGGAAGCCAAGGCTCGCAATTGGGACGAAAAGTCGAAGGGGGCCCGCCCTGCCACATCAGTAGGAGCTTTATAAGCGCAGGTCTAGGACACGAAGGCCAAGTCGTTGCGATATGCGAAGATGACGCTCCGAGTGAGTCGGATTTGGTACGACCATGCCCTCCTGGTTTCCGACTAGGAAATTGGCGAGTGGAGGAGCGCCCGGACATTTACACGACAAGAATAATGTAACCCTTTGTGGCTTTTAAACTCTACGGTTGGGCCTAGGCTTTAGAGTTTCCTTTTGTTAAGGCTTTATGTCTTTTGTTCCTGAATTTATAATATAAAGATCTTTCTTCATCTGCTCCTACGTCTCTACCCATTCTCATTCATTTGCATGTTTATTTCTTTACGTTTAAAACGCCAGATCCGACGACGAGTCCCTCGAAGGTACTAATACCTGGGACCCGACCATCGATTTCAAGCAAGAAACGGATCAGACGGAGGATGAAGAGGACGAAGATGTGGGACTTCCCCCGGAGTTGGAGAAGATAGTCGCTCATGAGGACCAAGAAATGGGGCCTCATCAAGAAGAGACGGAACTAGTGGACTTAGGAACCGGCAGTGGGAAGAAAGAAGTAAAGATAGGCACGGGTATGACCGCACCCATCCGTGAAGAATTGACAGCCCTGCTAAAAGACTACCAAGACATCTTTGTCTGGTCGTACCAAGATATGCCCGATTTGAGTTCTGACATCGTAAAACACAGATTACCTCTAAATCCTAAGTGTTCCCTGGTAAAACAAAAACTAAGGAGCATGAAGCCCGAGACATCCTTGAAAATAAAAGAAGAGGTAAAGAAACAATTTGACGCTGGTTTTTTGGTTGTCGCTCGGTACCCAGAATGGGTTGCCAACATTGTACCAATCCCTAAGAAGGATGGGAAGGTGCGAATGTGTGTGGATTATCGAGACCTGAATCGAGCCAATCCCAAAGACAATTTTCCTCTGCCGCACATCGATATCCTCGTGGATAATACGGCTAATTTCGCTTTGTTTTCCTTCATGGATGGGTTCTCCGGTTACAATCAGATAAAAATGGCGCCGGAGGATATGGAAAAGACTACCTTCGTCACCCTGTGGGGGACGTTTTGTTATAAGGTGATGTCCTTTGGACTCAAGAACGCCAGGGCAACTTATCAACGGGCTATGGTGGCTTTGTTCCATGATATGATGCACCGAGAAATCAAGTTCTATGTGGACGACATAATTGCCAAGTCTAAGACCGAGGAGGAACACCTTGTCAACCTGCAGAAGTTGTTCGAAAGGCTTAGGAAATATCAATTGAGGTTAAACCCTGCTAAGTGCACCTTCGGGGTCAAATCAGGGAAATTGCTAGGTTTCATCGTGAGCCAGAAAGGGATAGAGGTGGACCCCGAAAAGGTGAAAGCCATCCTTGAGATGCCGGAACCCCGTACGGATAGGCAGGTCCGAGGTTTCCTGGGACGTTTGAATTATATTGCCAGATTCATATCACAGCTCACTGCTATTTGTGAGTCGTTGTTCAAACTCTTACGCAAAAACCAGTCCGTCCGTTGGAATGAGGATTGTCAAGAGGCGTTTGGAAGGATCAAATAGTGTCTCATGAACCCTCCTCTGCTTATGTCGCCGGTACCCGGAAGGCCTCTCATCTTGTATATGACGATTTTGGACGAGTTGATGGGATGTATGCTGGGGCAACATGACGAGTCCGGGAAGAGAGAGTGCGTTGTCTACTACTTGAGTAAGAAGTTCACGGCCTGTGAAATGAACTACTCCCTGCTCGAAAGAATGTGTTATGCTTTAGTCTGGGCGTCCCACCGTCTAAGACAATACATGCTAAGCAATACCAACTGGTTGATATCCAAGATGGACCCGATTAAGTACATCTTTGAGAAGCCTGCTCTCATAGGGTGGATCGCCCGGTGGCAAGTTTTGCTATCCGAGTTCGATATAGTCTACGTCACCCAAAAGGCAATAAAAGGAAGCGCCCTGGAAGATTATTTGGCTCAACAGCCTCTCAGCGACTATCAGCCCATGCACCCCGAATTCCCGGATGAGGACATCATGGCCTTGTTTGAGGAAAAGCTGGACGAGGACCGGGACAAGTGGACCGTGTGGTTTGATGGAGCGTCAAACGTTCTAGGCCATGGCGTTGGAGCAGTATTGGTCTCCCCGGACAATCAATGTATACCTTTCATAGCCAGGCTGGGGTTTGACTGCACCAACAATATGGCTGAGTATGAAGTGTGTGCCCTGGCCGTCCAGGCGACAATTGACTCTAATGTCAAGCTGCTCAAGGTGTATGGGGACTCAGCACTGGTGATCCACCAGCTGAGAGGCGAATGGGAAACTAGAGACCCCAAGTATAGAAGTAAAGCTTCATGATGAATCAAAGGTGATTCAAAGGTGTTTTGATGATAACAATGATGATAACAAAAGATGATGACAAAGTTGATGACAAAAAGCTCAAAGATCAATCAAAGAACAACTCAAGTGAATCAAAGAGCAACTCAAGTGAATCAAGAACAATTCAAGAGTTCAAGATAAGAATCAAGAAGAATTCAAGACTCAAGAAGAAAGTTTAGAGTCAAGAATCAAGATTCAAGACTCAAGAGAAGGCTTAATCAAGATAAGTATAAAAAGTTTTTCTCAAAAATTGAGTAGCACATGATTTTTCTCAAAACATGTTTACCAAAGAGTTTTTACTCTCTGGTAATCGATTACCAGATTGTTGTAATCGATTACCAGTAGCAAAATTGTTTTGAAAAAGTTTTCAAATTGAATTAACAACGTTCCAATTAATTTCAAAAAGCTGTAATCGATTACAATGTTTTGGTAATCGATTACCAGTGCCTTTGAACGTTGAAATTCAAATTCAAATGTGAAGATTCACATCCTTTCACACAAAAGCTTTGTGTAATCGATTACACTGATTTGGTAATCGATTACCAGTGATTGTTTCTGAATAAATCAAAAGATGCAACTCTTCAAAAGGTTTTTGACTTTTTCAAAATGGTTTTAAGTTTTTCTAAAAGTTATAACTCTTCTAAATGGTCTTCTTGACCAGACATGAAGAGTCTATAAAAGCAAGGCTTTGTTTTGCATTTTTATTCATTCATTCAATCATTCTTGAATACTTTTCCAACCAATCTCTTACAATCCTTTACAAGCCTTGAATCTCTTTGAACTTCTTCTTCTTCTTTGTACCAAAAACTTTCTGAAGTTTTCTGGTTTTCTAAACCTTGAAAACTTGTGCTATTCATTTTTTTCATTCTCTTCTCCCTTTGTCAAAAAGAATTCGCCAAGGACTAACCGCCTGAATTCTTTTTGTGTCTATCTTCTCCCTTTTCCAAAAGAACAAAAGACTAACCGCCTGAATTCTTTTGTGTCTCCCTTCTCCCTTGTCAAATAATTCAAAACGAAACAGTCTGAGAATTCTTTTGATTCTTCCCTTTCCCTAATACAAAAGTGTTCAAAGGACTAACCGCCTGAGAATTCTTTTGTATCCCCATTCACAAAGTATCAAAGGTTTAACCGCCTGAGATCTTTGTCTTAACACATTGGAGGGTACATCCTTTGTGGTACAAGTAGAGGGTACATCTACTTGGGTTTGACTGAGAACAAGAGAGGGTACATCTCTTGTGGATCAGTTCTAGTGGAGGGTACATCCACTAGGGTTTCAAAGAGAACAAGGAATGGTACATCCCTTGTGGATCTTTGCTTGTAAAAGGATTTTTACAAGGTTGAAAGAAATCTCAAGGACTGCAGGTCGCTTGGGGACTGGATGTAGGCACGGGTTGTTGCCAAACCAGTATAAAACCTCTTGTGTGTTTGATATGAACCCTCTTGGCACAAGGGCTGACTTAGGATCGTCTAGGATTAAACCTTGATGGAAAATGCGGAAATTGATTAAGGAAAGGATGGAAAATAAGGTGGTTAATTTCGTGGGTCTTAATAAGGTGGTTTCTGGCATAAAATGGATGAATGGGATGGTAAAACGTAGGTTAAGTGGTTGCTGGACAGAAATATAGAAATGGCAATAACGGAAGCTACAGGGCTCCAAATGAGGTGATTCCAAAACGAGGTGAAAGGTCTCGTTTTGAAATTCAATTTAGGCTCAAGAATCACTTAATTTGAGTGTGTAAAATGGGAGTTATGGTCACGAGATAATTTTGGGCAGAGGTGGATTTTCTGGAATTGTGGTTTGAAAGAACAAGGGTGGAGATGATAGGAAGGAAAGAATCACTCTTTCCAGCGAGGGCAACACACAAAGGTTGTGAAAGTCCTTTGATACAGCCAGGGTGTTCTTGAATCACTCAAGAATTTAGGAGAATCACTCTCACTAAGATAAAAGAGATAAACTCTAATTTTCTGAATAAAATTCAACTTGTGTTTATTGATAAAATGGTTCAGCTTATATAGAAGCTTTACAGCAGATTTTAGTAATGACCCACTAACCTAGAATTAAAATAACTTAATGCCATTAACCTAGGGAATTAAAAAAAACTTAATGGCTGAGTGTAACTGAAATTGTGGCAACCAAAAGTCACCCCCAACAGCCAACAAGTCAGCCACCATTTGGTCTCCCAAAAGGCTGATGCCTAGGTTGCCAATTGGGCCCTTATTACAACTTGAACTAAACCTAACTAAAGCCCTTTTAGTTGATTAACCCAAAACATATTTTTGGTCAGCCAACTTTACAAGGATTGGGCCATTATTTAGACAAACTAAATACTCTAAAATTGAGACAAAGTGGTGTCATTTAGTCCTCCTCCATTTGGGCCATGATACAACTCACAACCTTGGACTTTTCTCCTTGAAACTTGGGCTTGTATTCAAATAGTATGGACAGCACTTGTTGAAGAGCTTCCTTGGCTTTCCTTGCTCTAGCCCTTGTCATAGGTCCTCCAAGTCCTTCAAGTGGATCCTTGCCCTTGCTCTTGAACATGTCCTCATCATTCTCTCCCTCTTGAGAAGGATTTGTCCTCAAATCGGATTCTCCATCTGCATCAAAAAGAGATAAATCAGAGACATTGAAGGTGGAACTAACATTATACTCACCGGGCAGCTCAACTTTGTAAGCATTGTCATTGATTCTTTCAAGCACTTGAAATGGTCCATCTCCCCTTGGTTGAAGCTTTGATTTCCTTTGTTCCGGAAACCTTTCTTTTCTCATGTGCACCCAAACCCAATCTCCGGGTTCAAAGACAACCTTCTTTCTCCCTTTGTTGGCTTGTTTAGCATAGCTTTTATTTTTCCTCTCAATTTGATCTTTGACTCTCTCATGAAGCTTCTTCACATAGTCCGCCTTTGCTTGACCTTCTTTATGCTTAAAAACAGAAACATTAGGCATAGGCAAAAGATCAAGAGGAGTTAGTGGGTTAAAACCATAAACAACTTCAAAATCATCAAAAGTGTTAGTGGTCAAAATCTGATTTTTGCAAAACAAGATATATAGTGACTGTTTAGCACGAAACAACCTCTTGACCTCACTTTTTGTGGCTAAATAGCTCTCCCTCACTTCAAGTGTTTCACTCTTCTTTTGTTCACTCTTTTTCCTCTCAAGTGTTTCCCTCTTTTTCTCACTCTCAAGTGTTTTGCTCACTTTTTCTTTTTCTTTTTTCTCTTGAAGAAGTTTTTCTCTCATTTTCTTTTGATCCTCACACACTTCTTGTGGACTCAATGGCTTGAGCACAATCTTTTTGTCTTGGTGCATGAAAGAGATCTTGTTGGTGTAACCGTCATGATTGGCTCTTTTATCAAATTGCCATGGTCTCCCCAAAAGTAAGTGACTGGCCTCCATAGGAACAACATCACAAAGTACCTTATCATTGTATTTCCCAATGGAAACGTCCACTTCCACTTGCTGCCTCACTTGCACCTCCCCATCCTTACTAAGCCATTGAAGTTTGTATGGCCTAGGATGTGGTTTAGTAGCTAAATTTAGCTTTGACACTAATCTAGCACTAGCCACATTGGTGCAACTACCTCCATCAATGATCACCATGCACACCTTGCCATTGATTAAACATCTAGTGTGAAAGATGCTTTCTCTTTGGCTCTCCTCCTCATGCTTCAATTGACCACCAAGTAACTGCCTAATCATCAACAAATCTCCCTCCGGAGTCTCCTCTTCCTCTACGTACTCACTCTCCTCTTCTTCTTCAACATCGGATTCACTTATATATTCTCCATCTCTAAGAACCATGGACCTTTTGTTAGGGCACTCATAAGCATAGTGTCCTAGGCCTTGGCACTTGAAACACTTCACATCTCTACTCCTTTTAGAGGGTTCCTCTTGGTACTTTGAGCGAGTTTTTGATGGGATAGGTGTGGAACTACTAGAAGTAGCAGCCCCATCTTTCTTACCTTTGTCTTTCCAACTAGAAGAACCAAAGTTGGTAAAACTCCTCTTAGCCACTCCCTTCCTTTTTAATTGTTGCTCCACTTGGATTGCTTTGTGAAGCAAATCATCCATTTCAACAAACTCCTGCAGCTCAACAATATCACGGATATCATTAGTCAAACCATTAAGAAATCGAGCCATAGTTACCTCCTCATCTTCTTCAATATTTGCTTGAATCATGAGCACATCCATTTCCTTGAAATACTCCTCAACCCCCTTGTTGCCTTGGGTTAGTTTTTGGAGCTTGAATTTCAAGTCCCTTGAGTAACTAGCCGGCACATACCGCTTCCTCATGATCTTTTTCATCTCCGTCCATGTATCAACCATTGGCTCTTCATTTCTTGCTCTCTCCTTTTGTAGCTTGTTCCACCACACAAGAGCATAGTCGGAAAACTCCGTGGCGGCAAGCTTCACCTTCTGGTCCTCCTCATAGTTGTTGCATGAGAAAACATGGTCTATTTTCATCTCCCACTCCAAGTAGGCCTCCGGATCATTCTTTCCTTTAAATGGAGGAATGTTGAGTTTAATACCATCAATTCGGTTTTGTCTAGGAACACCATCATTCCCTATTCTCCTCCTTTCTTCTTCATTATGATCTCTATTCCAACCTCTCATGGAGCGCATCATCTCGTTGTTTCATTAACCTCTCCAAATGTTGCATCAAAGCTTGCATTTGGAATTGCGAAAGCCCCACTCCATCATTAGGATTAGTACCTGACATCTCAAACAAACAAATCAAACGTAACAAGACAATTATAGTTGCTGTTTGAATACCTCACCCACTCAAGTGTATCACACAATTATGGCTTTTCTCTAATGAAACACTCTTGCCTTTTACCACTCTAATTCCCCTTGAGTTCTTAGGCAATTCAAGAGATTATGGCCACAACAAAGAACAATTCACCAATATGTGTAAGGTAAGGCTAGAGAGACAAGGAAAAGGTTAACCAAGAAAAAGGCTAACAATGTTTTTAGGCACAAATGAAGGAAATAAAATTCAGAATTTAGGAATTCAAGTAACAACCCTTCATGCAACCAATATATTACCTTAAAGAGATTTTTTTTAAAGTTCTTCAAGCATGAACCATTCAGCCCAATTTTTTTTTTTTTTTTAATTTTGATTATACGAAATTCTGCTTCTTTTTTTGTTTTTTTTATAACAAAGAGATCAAAAGGCTTAACTTTTGCAATGGTTCAGCCTAAAAAAATATATATGAATAAGAAGGTAATATAAATGGCAAAGAGAATAAAGAAGGATGTTACCCAATATTTCCAGCAAAGGAAGTGTTGATCCTAAAACCGGAGCTCTGATACCAAATGATATGAACCCTCTTGGCACAAGGGCTGACTTAGGATCGTCTAGGATTAAACCTTGATGGAAAATGTGGAAATTGATTAAGGAAAGGATGGAAAATAAGGTGGTTAATTTCGTGGGTCTTAATAAGGTGGTTTCTGGCATAAAATGGATGAATGGGATGGTAAAACGTAGGTTAAGTGGTGGCTGGACAGAAATATAGAAATGGCAATAACGGAAGCTACAGGGATCCAAATGAGGTGATTCCAAAACGAGGTGAAAGGTCTCGTTTTGAAATTCAATTTAGGCTCAAGAATCACTTAATTTGAGTGTGTAAAATGGGAGTTATGGTCACGAGATAATTTTGGGCAGAGGTGGATTTTCTGGAATTGTGGTTTGAAAGAACAAGGGTGGAGATGATAGGAAGGAAAGAATCACTCTTTCCAGCGAGGGCAACACACAAAGGTTGTGAAAGTCCTTTGATACAGCCAGGGTGTTCTTGAATCACTCAAGAATTTAGGAGAATCACTCTCACTAAGATAAAAGAGATAAACTCTAATTTTCTGAATAAAATTCAACTTGTGTTTATTGATAAAATGGTTCAGCTTATATAGAAGCTTTACAGCAGATTTTAGTAATGACCCACTAACCTAGAATTAAAATAACTTAATGCCATTAACCTAGGGAGTTAAAAAAAACTTAATGGCTGAGTGTAACTGAAATTGTGGCAACCAAAAGTCACCCCCAACAGCCAACAAGTCAGCCACCATTTGGTCTCCCAAAAGGCTGATGCCTAGGTTGCCAATTGGGCCCTTATTACAACTTGAACTAAACCTAACTAAAGCCCTTTTAGTTGATTAACCCAAAACATATTTTTGGTCAGCCAACTTTACAAGGATTGGGCCATTATTTAGACAAACTAAACACTCTAAAATTGAGACAAAGTGGTGTCATTTAGTCCTCCTCCATTTGGGCCATGATACAACTCACAACCTTGGACTTTTCTGCTTGAAACTTGGGCTTGTATTCAAATAGTGTGGACAGCACTTGTTGAAGAGCTTCCTTGGCTTTCCTTGCTCTAGCCCTTGTCATAGGTCCTCCAAGTCCTTCAAGTGGATCCTTGCCCTTGCTCTTGAACATGTCCTCATCAGTGTTTGTCTCCTTCTTCCCTACTCTTTTACTTTCCGCTGTGCATTTAATTTCCGCTTTTACTTTCTGTTAAGTTTCTCTTCTACTCCTCATTCTCTTAACAACATAGTAAAAGCCTTAGAAGAGTAAATTTTTTAATTAGTAAAGGTTTAGGAATAATTAATTCAACCCCCCCTTCTTAATTATTCTGAGGCCACTCGATCCAACACCAAGTTGATACCCTACCAAGCCTATATCAAGGAGTTGGCTGGTTCCTTTGATGAGATCTCCTTCCATCACGTTCCCCAAGAGGAAAACCAGATGGCGGATGCACTTGCCACTTTGGCGTCCATGTTCCAGCTAACACCGCACGGGGACCTACCGTACATTAAGTTCTGGTGTCGTGGCAGGCCCACGCATTGTTGTCAGGTGGAAGGGGAGCGGGACGGTAAGCCTTGGTATTTCGATATCAAGCGATACGTCGAAAGCAAAGAGTACCCACCGGAGGCTTCCGACAACGACAAAAGGACATTGAGGAGATTGACAGCCGGTTTCTTCATGAGCGGGAGCATACTATATAAGAGAAACCATGACATGACCCTCCTGCGATGCGTGGATGCCAAAGAGGCAAACCACATGATCGAGGAAGTCCACGAGGGTTCATTTGGAATGCAAGCCAATGGGCATGCTATGGCCCAGAAGATCCTTAGAGCAGGTTATTACTGGCTCACCATGGAAAGCGATTGCAACACCCATGTAAGGAAATGCCATAAATGTCAAGCGTTCGTGGACAATGTCAATGTTCCGCCATATCCTCTGAATGTCATGTCCTCCCCTTGGCCTTTTTCCTTGTGGGGGATAGACGTCATAGGGGCCATCGAACCCAAGGCTTCGAACAGTCATCGCTTCATTCTCGTGGCAATAGATTATTTGACCAAATGGGTCGAAGCGGCTTCCTACACCAATGTCACGAGGAGTGTGGTGGTTAGATTCATAAAGAGAGAGCTGATTTGTCGGTACGGACTCCCTAGGAAGATCATTACTGACAATGGCACCAATCTAAATAACAAAATGATGTAGGAAATGTGCATGGATTTCAAAATCCAGCATCACAATTCCACGCCCTACCGAACAAAGATGAGCGGAGCCGTGGAAGCAGCCAATAAGAATATTAAGAAAATTATTCAGAAGATGATAGTGTCGTACAAAGATTGGCATGAGATGTTGCCTTTTGCCCTGCATGGATACCGAACTTCGGTACGAACTTCTACTGGGGCAACACCGTACTCCTTGGTTAATGGAATGGAAGCGGTACTCCCGTTTGAGGTAGAGGTCCCTTCCCAGAGGATACTAGCAAAATCAGGCTTAGAAGAATCAGAGTGGGCTCAAACACGCTACGACCAACTCAACCTTATTGAAGGTAAGCGCTTGACGGCCATGAGCCATGGGTGCCTGTATCAACAAAGAATGAAGAACGCGTTCGACAAGAAGGTGCGCTCGCGCAAATTCCATGAGGGGGACCTTGTGCTGAAAAAGATATCCCACGCTGTTAAAGATAATCGAGGGAAGTGGGCCCCGAACTACGAAGGGCCTTTTGTTGTGAAAAAGGGCTTTTTCCGGAAGGGCTCTAGTGCTCACCAACATGGATGGCGAGGAGCTACCTTCACCTGTGAACTTCGATGTTGTCAAGCGATACTACGCTTAGGATCTGGGGCAATTGAGGAAATCACTGCATGTTCTTTTATTTTTGTGTGTTCTTCTTGGTTTCCCCCAGGGGTTCATGTCCACTGTAATTTTCTCGTCACAGTCTTTTAAAAGAAGAGAACATGGGATTGAGGCTTCAGTCCTCACTTTGTGCTTTAAACCATGTGTAGTTTGTGATAACTTGAGCCTTTTCGCTCAGTTCATGGGATGCCCCAAACGCTTAATTAAAACTGAACCTGACCAGCTTTCACTAAAAAGATTGTTGCATTTGAAAAAAGTTCATGCATACGCATACACATGCATATTTTGTTATCTTATGACAGGAGCAGAATCGTCTTAGGCAGTGGTCAAATGTTAGGATGGGACTAAAGGCAGAAACCGATCAAGGTAAAATGGTAACGCGGCCACGGTTTGCTGCCCAATGTCGTTTCCTACTTTCAGGTACTTAGGGACGAACGCAAGTAGAGGCTAGGGTCATGACCGATAGATCGTCGTCCCATGCCCAGCTCTGGACAAACGGAAAGCGCCGCTGGGAGGCAGCCTAGTATCCTTTACACTCCCAGTAATTATTATTGTTGTGTCTTTAAAGTAAATATTGGATGCCTAATCTATCCTAAGGGGGTTCGAGTAAGCGAACGCTGACCCGTAGAGAGCCATACTTATGGCTTCCCTAAAAAAAATGCAGGTTAGCTCGCCTGGGCGAGCACCCCCTGCACGAAAATGGTTAAAAAGGGGGGAGGGGGAAGTTTTCTTCACCCAAAAACTCTCCCCCCTCATTCAAAAAATGAAGGCTCACGGGATTCCTTGGTTTTCCAGCCTTAGGTCACCATTTCTCCGCATTTTTGATTCCATTTTGCGCTATTATTCATCTCCAACAGGTAAGTACCTCATTCTTGGGCTCTCTAGCTTTCCATTGATGTATTTTGGTGCTCTAAGTTGCATGTATTTGCTCAAAAACGTGAGGGATTTATCCTTGAATTGTTGCTTGTTTTTGTTGAGTTGGAGGGTTGTAGGTAGTGGCCTTAGGCCTAAGTTGTATTCTGAAAAGATTGGGCATGCCACATTGCCCCCATTCCCTTGCTATTCAATCCTAAACATGCGCCCACCAAGT
This sequence comes from Glycine max, assembly GCF_000004515.6. Taxonomy (NCBI): domain Eukaryota; kingdom Viridiplantae; phylum Streptophyta; class Magnoliopsida; order Fabales; family Fabaceae; genus Glycine; species Glycine max. Next base: position 24,037,161 of record NC_038255.2, on the reverse strand, counting down.
GCTCGGTGAAATGCCTCAATGACATTTGGGCATGGTTTTGTGAACTTTGGATTGTGGGGCTGTTTTATGTGTATAGGGACAGCATGTAGAGGTTAAAATAAGTGCCCAAATTAAGCACTTAGACCTAGGAATCCAAGCCTTTGGTTTTGAGTGCAAGAAGGCATAAAAACGAAGGCATTGTGATAGGGATTTCTCTTTAGGCCAGCGGCTGAATTTTGGGGCTGCACCATGATGTTTGCCTAGTTTGTTTGAGAATGTTATTCACCATGTACATATAGAATAGGTGGCAAGAGGCAAATATCCTTCAAATAAAACGTTTTTATTTTGAATAGGTGGTTAAGCGCTTTATGAATGTACACATGTTTGAATGTGGCACGAGAGTGCTTCCCAAAATGAACATATGATGTGGAATTGCCTTTCAATGTGTAGATAGATGGCATGAAAATTCTTTTTCAAATAAATGCAAGTGTGTGCATAACATGAAATTGTCTCTCAAATGTGCATATATATATAAATAAATGTGAATGAAACAACAAAAAAAACCTATATTAATTTGCATGTTAATAAAATACTTCGAATGTGCGTATGTAATTTTTGGTAGCAAAATACTTTTGGGCACAACACCTTGAGCATGCATATGTGAATTCTTTTCAAAAGAATATGTGTGGCATATAAGTAGCTAGGATATTTTGAATATCCTTGTATGTTGATATAGATAGCAGGATATTTTGCGCGTATGCATGTTCATAAATGTTCTTCTTCAGGGAAATGTGTGCACAAGTGATGAGGACATAACCAAGGGCAAGGACCATGAAGCACTTGAAGGTCCCATGACCAGAGGCAGACTTAAACAAGCCCAACACGTCATAGAGACAAGGCTGGTCATTTGTATAGCTGCCATTGATGATGATTGAAGGCCCAAGTGGAGAAAGATGAAGGCCCAGAGGCAGAGGCACTACCAAGACTACTAATTGTTGTTGAAGGCCCAAACTAACTTGAAGGCCCAAGTTAAATAAGTTTTTAGTTATAATTTATTTTTATTGTAATTTTGGCCCAAACTGTTTAGAAGGCCCATGTCTATTTTTATCTTTTTCTTCAAATACACTATAAGTATTTGTTTTTGTTTTCAATAAAAGAGACTTTTGACATTTGATAAAATTTGGTGAGAGTTTCTCTCTGAGTTCCTTGTTGAACCAATCTCAGACTTATCAAGGTAATCCTTGTGGCGTCTACCCTGACTTATCTTCCTTCACCGGAAGTGGCGTCATCCAAACCTCCGTAGCCTGTATCAAACGATCCACTCCTACTCAGGTTCACATCATCTGGTATCAGAGCTTCGGCTCTTGATACAGGTTCTATCCTATCCTATCCTATCCTATTTTTTTTTTCTTCGTAATTTGTCTAGGTTTGTGTTTTTGTCCTTGTTCTGTTATTTGCGTTCTTGTTCTTGTTTCTTGTGTCTTTCAAACTTTGTGTCAAAAAAAAAAAAATTGTTTGAGTTCTTGTTTCTTGTTCTTGTGCCTATCATATTGTATTCTGTCTTTTGTTCATAACTTTTGTTTCAGCCTATTCGAATTATGTTTGGGGTAAAAATTGCCTAATTGCTGAATTGCTAAATTGTCAAATTTGCCTAATGATGATTGCCTATTGAACGAATTCTAATAGCTGGACGTCTGAAAAAAAAAAAACAAAAAAAAATAGAGAGAAAAAAAAAGAAACGAAAAAAAAAGAAAGAAAGAAAGAGAAAGAAAGAAAGAAAAAAAAAGGAAACAGTTGCAAAAAAAAAAAAAAGTTGCAAAAATTTTGAAAAAAAAAAAAAGTGGGTGTTTGATCTTTGAAAACGAAATTGAGGCATTTAGAGGTGTTTTTTTTGAAAGAAAATCGTGGAACAAATCCCCTTATCTAGATTCTCCTCTGAATTCTGAGCGTTTTGATATATAGTGGGCCTCAAACGGACAACTGTAGCAAAAGTTATGAGCATTTGAAGTTTACTTGTCCTATCTGTTGTCCTATCTAATATCTTATCTGTTATCCTACCTAATATCTTATCTATTATCCTATCTAATATCTTATCTGTTATCCTACCTAATATCTTATCTGTTATCCTATCTATAATATCTTATTTGTTATCATATCTGTTACCCAAATTAAAGCTCACCTGTTATCCAAATCCAAATCTAATATATTATTATCCAAATCAAGTCCAAGTTGTTATCCCAAATCAAATCTGTTTGTGATCATTATATTGTCTTTCCTTTTATTTTATATTACCTTGTGTGTCTAATTTGGTCCATCCAGGAACTTAAGAGGAAACACGAGTGGTAAAAGGCAAGAGGGAATACATTACACAAAAGCCTATTGAGAGCATTAAACACGAGTGTACTACCATCTAAGAGACGTGAGTAGAGTGTTGTGAGGTCCTGAAACCTTAATAATTTTTATTGCACATTTTTTTTTCCTGTTGAATTATGGCTGGAGCAGGTGGTGGTGGTGACGAGTACCATCAGTTGGACGGCGCTCAACGTCTGTTAGTGGATGCGATGAATGCACAGATGCAACATTTGCTAGACCGTACCACAGAGGAGGTCTATGGACGACTAGAAGCTTTGGAGAACCAAGCCAATCAGAATGCTAGACGAAATATAGATGGGAATAGAGGTAACAATGGCGGTAATGACGGACCGAGGCAGAACCGGGTTGAGGGAGTAAAGCTCAATGTTCCTCCCTTCAAAGGTAGAAGTGATCCAGATGCCTACCTGGACTGGGAAATGAAGACTGAGCACGTATTTGCCTGCAATGACTACACTGATGCGCAGAAAGTCAAGCTAGCAGCAGCTGAATTCTCCGACTATGCCCTTGTTTGGTGGCATAAATACCAAAGAGAAATGTTGAGAGAGGAACGGCGAGAGGTAGATACATGGACTGAGATGAAAAGGGTGATGAGAAAAAGGTATGTGCCCACTAGCTATAACAGAACCATGCGACAGAAACTCCAAGGGCTGTCCCAAGGGAATTTAACCGTGGAAGAATATTATAAAGAGATGGAAATGGCGTTAGTGAGGGCCAACATCGAAGAGGACTCCGAAGACACAATGGCTCGTTTCCTGAATGGTCTAAACCCTGAAATCAGAGATGTTGTTGAATTACAGGAGTATGTGCTGTTGGATGACTTGTTACATAGGGCGCTTCGGGTTGAACAGCAAATTAAAAGAAGAAGTGCAACAAGGAGGAACTCACCCAATACTTACAACCAAAACTGGGCCAACAGATCCAAGAAGGAGGGAGGTAATTCGTTCCGACCTGCAGCCACATCCCCGTATGGAAAGTCAGCAACACCTAGTGTAGGTGGAAGCAAACATAACACCTCCACTTCCTCATCCAATACTGGAACCAGAAACATAAAATGTTTCAAGTGCTTAGGCAGAGGACATATTGCTTCTGAATGTCCAACCAGGAGGACCATGATCATGAAGGCTGATGGAGAAATCACTAGTGAGTCTGAAATCAGTGAAGAAGAAGTGGAAGAAGAAGAGTATGAGGAGGAAGCTATGCAGGGTGATATGTTGATGGTGAGAAGGCTGTTGGGAAATCAAATGCAGCCACTGGATGACAATCAAAGAGAAAATATTTTCCACACCAGATGTGTAATTAATGGTAAGCTATGCTCTTTAATTGTTGATGGAGGAAGCTGTACCAATGTTGCAAGTTCCACATTAGTGACCAAACTGAATTTGGAAACTAAGCCCCATCCTAGACCATACAAACTTCAGTGGCTTAGTGAAGATGAAGAGGTAAAAGTGACTCAACAGGTTGAGGTGTGTCTCACCATTGGGCGATATAATGACAAGGTGCTGTGTGATGTGGTCCCAATGGAAGCGACCCATGTGCTGTTAGGAAGACCGTGGCAGTATGATACCAAGGCAGTGCATGATGGCTTCACCAACAAAATCTCTTTCCAGCAAGCTGACAAGAAGATTGTTCTCAAACCGTTATCTCCTCAAGAGGTTTGTGAGGATCAGATAAAAATGAGAGAAAAGAAAAAGAGTGAGACACTTGAGAGGAAGAAGAGTGAGACACTTGAGAAGGAAAAGAGAGGAAAGAAAAAGAGTGAAACACTTGAGAGGGAAAAGAGAGAAAACAAAAAGAGTGAAACACTTGAGGGCAAACAGCTTTATTTAGCAACAAAAAGGGAGGTGAGGAGGGTGCTTTGTGCGAGACAACCCCTCTATTTATTGTTTTCTCAACGTCAGATGTTGCATGCTAACCCAATTGATGAATTTAAATTGCCTTCTAGTATTCAATCTCTTCTGCAGGATTTTGATGATGTGTTTCCAGCAAGTGTACCAGATGGTTTGCCACCATTGAGGGGAATTGAGCATCACATTGATCTCATTCCCGGAGCGTCCTTGCCCAATCGGCCAGCTTATAGGAGCAACCCACAAGAAACTAAGGAGATCGAAAGGCAAGTATCCGAACTCCTGAGCAAAGGTTGGGTGAGAGATAGTATGAGTCCGTGCGCTGTACCTGTCATTCTAGTACCCAAGAAGGACGGCCCATGGAGGATGTGTTCTGATTGTAGAGCCATAAACAACATCACCATCAAGTATAGGCACCCAATCCCCAGGTTAGATGATCTTCTTGATGAACTGTATGGTGCATGTGTGTTTTCTAAAATTGATTTGAAAAGTGGCTATAATCAGATTAGAATCAGAGAGGGAGATGAATGGAAAACTGCCTTTAAAACAAAATATGGTTTGTATGAGTGGATGGTTATGCCATTTGGTTTGACTAATGCACCTAGTACTTTCATGAGATTGATGAACCATGTTTTAAGGGAATTTATTGGGAAATTTGTGGTGGTGTACTTTGATGATATTCTTATCTATAGCACTAGTCTTGATTTGCATGTTCAACATTTGCAATCTGTTTTAAGTGTGCTTAGGAAAGAAAAATTGTATGCCAACCTAGAAAAGTGCTCCTTTTGTACTGATCATGTGGTGTTTCTGGGTTTTGTTGTTAGTGCTGAGGGAGTACGGGTGGATGTGGAAAAGGTTAAGGCCATCCAAGAATGGCCAACACCTAAGACCCTGAGTGAGGTGAGGGGATTTCATGGTTTAGCAAGTTTCTATAGGAGATTTGTTAAGGATTTTAGTACATTGGCTGCTCCTCTAACTGAAGTTGTTAAGAAGAATGTGGGTTTCAAATGGGGTAAGAAACAAGAAGAGGCCTTTGCTGCCCTCAAACATAGGTTAACTAATGCACCCATTCTTGCTATGCCTAATTTTGCAAAATCATTTGAAATTGAGTGTGATGCGTCAAATGTGGGCATTGGGGCTGTTTTATTGCAAGAGGGACATCCGATAGCTTATTTTAGTGAAAAGTTAGGAGCCGCTGCCCTTAACTATTCAACTTATGATAAGGAATTGTATGCTTTGGTTAGGGCTTTACAAACTTGGCAGCATTACCTATTACCCAAAGAGTTTGTCATCCATAGTGATCACGAGTCCTTAAAATACTTAAAAGGCCAAGGAAAGCTTAATAAGAGGCATGCTAAGTGGGTAGAGTTTTTAGAGCAATTTCCATATGTCATCAAACATAAAAAGGGGAAAGGGAATGTAGTGGCTGATGCACTGTCTAGGAGACATGCTTTACTTGCTATGCTTGAAACTAAACTGTTTGGTCTCGAGTCTTTGAAAGACATGTATGTGCATGATGTGGACTTTGCTGAAATTTTTGCTGCATGTGAAAAGTTTTCTGAAAATGGTTACTATAGGCATAATGGATTCTTGTTTAAAGCAAATAAATTGTGTGTGCCTAAGTGTTCCATTAGAGAGTTGCTTGTGAGTGAATCACATGAGGGGGGGTTGATGGGACACTTTGGGGTTCAAAAGACCCTGGAAATTCTGCAAGAGCATTTCTTTTGGCCTCATATGAGGCGTGATGTGCATAAGTTTTGTGGTCATTGCATTGTGTGTAAACAAGCTAAATCTAAGGTTAAACCTCATGGACTGTATACTCCTTTGCCTGTTCCTGAATATCCTTGGACTGACATATCTATGGACTTTGTTTTGGGGCTGCCCAAAACCAAGAATGGAAAGGATTCTGTGTTTGTTGTTGTTGACAGGTTTTCTAAGATGGCACACTTCATCCCTTGCAAGAAAGTGGATGACGCTTGTCATGTGGCTGATTTGTTTTTCAAAGAAATAGTGCGGCTTCATGGATTACCGAGGAGCATTGTCAGTGATAGGGATGCAAAATTCCTTAGTCACTTTTGGAGGACCTTGTGGGGTAAGATTGGTACTAAATTGTTGTTTTCTACTACTTGTCACCCACAAACTGATGGTCAAACTGAGGTAGTCAATAGGACTTTAGGCACACTGCTTAGGACTGTTTTAAAGAAAAATCTTAAATCTTGGGAAGCCTGTTTGCCTCATGTTGAGTTTGCTTATAATCGGGCTGTCCATAGCACAACTAATTGTTCACCATTTGAGATAGTGTATGGATTTAATCCTTTGACTCCTCTTGATTTGTTGCCTATGCCTAACATTGCTATGTTTAAGCATAAGGATGCACAGGCTAAAGCTGAGTATGTGAAGAAGTTGCATGAGCAAGTGAAGGTTCAAATTGAAAAGAAAAATGCGAGCTATGCAAGGCAAGCCAACAAAAGCAGAAAGAAAGTCGTGCTTGAACCAGGTGATTGGGTTTGGGTACACCTGAGGAAGGAGAGGTTCCCAAAACACAGGAAGTCCAAGCTTCAACCTAGAGGAGACGGGCCATTCCAAGTGTTGGAGAAGATCAACGACAATGCCTACAAGATTGACTTGCCTAGTGAGTATAATGTAAGTGCCACTTTCAATGTGTCTGATCTATCTCTTTTTGATGCAGATGGAGGAGCCTTGGATTTGAGGACAAATCCTTTTCAAGAAGGAGGGAGTGATGAGGACATAACCAAGGGCAAGGACCATGAAGCACTTGAAGGTCCCATGACCAGAGGCAGACTTAAACAAGCCCAACACGTCATAGAGACAAGGCTGGTCATTTGTATAGCTGCCATTGATGATGATTGAAGGCCCAAGTGGAGAAAGATGAAGGCCCAGAGGCAGAGGCACTACCAAGACTACTAATTGTTGTTGAAGGCCCAAACTAACTTGAAGGCCCAAGTTAAATAAGTTTTTAGTTATAATTTATTTTTATTGTAATTTTGGCCCAAACTGTTTAGAAGGCCCATGTCTATTTTTATCTTTTTCTTCAAATACACTATAAGTATTTGTTTTTGTTTTCAATAAAAGAGACTTTTGACATTTGATAAAATTTGGTGAGAGTTTCTCTCTGAGTTCCTTGTTGAACCAATCTCAGACTTATCAAGGTAATCCTTGTGGCGTCTACCCTGACTTATCTTCCTTCACCGGAAGTGGCGTCATCCAAACCTCCGTAGCCTGTATCAAACGATCCACTCCTACTCAGGTTCACATCAACAAGTTTGTTCTAAGTCGAAAAAATTAGTATGCTGTTTTTGCTTTAAAATAGCATTTCCTTGTAAGTTAACTTTCCAAATGTTTGTCCTCGCAGGAAATGGCTCCGAAAAAGCTTTCGGTAAAGAGGACTAGGAGAGACGCCACGGCTGAAGGGACCAGTGCCGCCCCCGAGTTTGATAGCCACCGTTTTCAGAGCGCCGAGCACCAGCAGCGCTTCGAGGCCATCAAAGGATGGTCGTTCTATATAGAGAGGCGCGTCCAGCTCAGGGAGGATGAGTACACAGATTTTCAGGAGGAGATAGCTCGCCGACATTGGACGTCGCTGGTGACTCCCATGGCTAAGTTTGACCCTGAGGTAGTCCTGGAGTTTTATGCTAATGCTTGGCCCACAGAGGAGGGAGTGCGAGACATGCGTTCGTGGGTGAGGGGTCAGTGGATTCCTTTTGACGCAGATGCCCTCAGCCAGATCCTGGGTGACCCGCTAGTGTTGGAGGAAGGCCAGGAGTGCGAGTTCAGTCAGAGGAGGAACAGGGCCGACGGGTTCGACGAGGAGGCCATTGCCCAGCTATTATGCACACTGGGGAAGGATTTCGCCTGGACCGCTGCAGGGAGGCGGGTGCGGATCATGCGCACCAGCAAGACCACCTTGACCCAGATGTGGATGACATTGCTGCTCAGCAATTTGAGCAGCAATGTCTTGCCAAGTGATCATAACTCCGATCTCCCTTTGTCGAAGTGTCAACTGGTGTATGCCATCCTGACACGGATGAGCGTCCACGTGGCTCAGTTGATTGCTGACGCCATCTATTTGTTTGCAGGTATGCCACCCACCAGGCACCCTCTAGACCCGGATAAGTCTAACAGGGCCCTGGGGTTTCCGGCATTGATCACGAGCCTCTGCCAGTCATTCGGGGTTCCCTTCACCCCTAGTAAGGTGATCCAACCACCCATCACCCGGGCCTTCATTGAGAAGTATTGCACGCCTAGGCAGGCGCAGGGTGATGCACCTCAGGCCGCGGACGCACCGCCACCACCTCATCAGGCCGATCCCGCTAGGTCACTAGGCATGGAGCGTTATCTACAGCACTTGGTTCGCCAGCAGGCGGCCAACCACCAACGGCAGGTACAGATACATGAGTGTCTCTACCGGTTCAGCCTCAGTCAGCAGGGGCAGGGTTTCGCTCCTTTTGCGTGCCCTACTCCAGAGCAGTTTAGGGCTGAGGTCGCATGGCCCGGAGATTGGCCCGAGGCCCAAGTAGGGGAGGAGCCCACAGGATCCCCCGGTGAGGCAAAGGAGGCCCGTATGGATGAAGAAATGACGAACTTGCTTGGTTTCTTGGGAGGAAGCGGAGCCACGTGATCGAGGTCACCGCACTTTTGTTATTGACATTACTGTTTTCTATTATTGTCTATATTGCTTGACATTACTATTTTCTGTTATTGTCTATATGGTTACTAACATTGCTATTATTTTTCGTTTCTGTTAGAAATTTTTGGCGTTATGGCTCTCAGTTAATTCGTCACCGTTTTTTGCGACTTACCATTTCCTGCGTTCTTTTCGTTTACCTTGTGGTTAGACGTAAGTAGGTAGTGTGCGTCCCCGTCCGCACAATCTTTTTTAGAGAGAAAAAGGAAAAAAGAAAAAAAAAAGAGGGAGAGAAAATGGATTAATGATAATAACTTAAAAAAGGAAAAAAGGAAAAAAAAGAGCAAGCAAGAAAAGAAAAAGAAGGAAGAAAAAAAATAATAAGAATAAAAAGTTGTCTAGCTAAAAAACAACATGCTTGTGAAAAGGAGATAACTTCCAACTTTTCTTTGAAAAATTCACTGATCATAACCAGTTTTTGAAAAAAAATGTGTATGTGCTGAAGGGTGAATGCTGTGAAAATTTTCCGGAACGCCCAAAATGGATTCGGATGAATGCACAAATTGATAAAAGAACATATTTTGGAAACACTAGGTTAACTAAAGTAGAGAAAATGAATCATGAGCCCTAGCATCACATGACCAAAAAAATTTCGACACTTGAGTGTCCACATAGGTGCATGCATGACTAGTTTTGCATAAAATTTCCAAATCATCATTATTACATTTGTGTCATGGAAATAATGTAGGACATCCCCTTTTATCCCTGAACCAAACCAAACTCTGACATATGTCATGTCCAGCCGTTCTACAAGCCTTGAGCTGAAATCCCAACTTACCATAAACCTTGACCCAGGGTGAGAATGTCCATCCTTGCTCTCGAAAGAAAACAAAAAAAAAGGAAAAAAAGAGAGAAAAGGAGAAAGTTCCCAATCAAAAATCGGAAGAAAGCAAAAGCAAGAAAATTCCCGATCAAGGATCGGAAGAAAATAGAAGAAATATGCAGAAAGGTCTTTGGACCAGACAACATCTGAACAATACAGAGTTGTCACCAAGTAAACAAAAAGAGAAAGGAAACCACCATCTAAAGTGGTCGTCTCCCTTTGGTTGCCAACCAAAATCCTATGCGTCGGTGACTTGTTCGCCTCGCACTAAACAAAAACAGAAAAGGAAAAGGCCAAGAACACTCAAAGCCGAATTTCCCACCAAAAAACACCATTCTCAAGAAAATGTCCTATTGATCCATGATCATGCATGTAATCTTTGATTTGATAGGAAATGATTTGCAAAACCAATTCAGGACATATCTATGGTTCAGAATTAGGATGAAACACTTACTTGTGTGAGATCGATACACTTTGAGTGATTTTCTTCTGTTTTTGTTGAACCCGGTGTTTCTTCTAAATGGTCATTTAGAAACGAAATGCTAACATCCAAAATCTCATTTATGGGTACGAGAAAATTTCATCAGCATACTCTCCTTCCCTGGTAGACACATTGTTTTTATCCAAAAAGCATATGTTGCTCTAATCAGTCGGAAGTTTTGTCTCTTTACTAAAGCATGTTCGCATTTTAGTAAAGAAAACACCGAGGCTATTTTAGTCTCACAAGTTATCCAGAACTACGTAGGTCTGAGTTCCTCATTGAGGATACGTAGAAGCAAGAGCCTCGCTTTTGTCGACCGCCCCACAATCTCTGACCCTGAGGTCATGTGACATGCGGAGACAAATTATGGTCATTCCGCTCACCTTTTTGTCATTCAGACACAGTCGTGTCCGATGGCACGCAGAGACAAATTATGGTCATTCTGCGCCCTTTTGTCATCCAGAGGCGGTGGGCCCGATGACATGCAGAGACAAATTATGGTCATTCCGCTCACCTTTTTGCCATTCAGACACAGTCGTGTCCGATGGCACACAGAGACAAATTATGGTCATTCTACGCCTTTTGTCATCCAGAGGCGGCGGGCCCGATGACATGCGGAGACAAATTATGGTCATCCACACACTTTTGCTATCTGTAAGACTCGACGAGTGATAAACGCACAGAGACAAATTATGGTCATTCTGTGCCCTTTGTCATTCAGAAGCAGCGAGTCGAGTGATAAATGCGCAGAGACAAATTATGGCCATTCTGCACCCTTTGTCATTCAGAAGCAGCGAGTCGAGTGATAAACGCGCAGAGACAAATTATGGCCATTTTGCACCCTTTGTCATTCAGAAGCAGCGAGTTGAGTGATAAACGTGCAGAGACAAATTATGGTCATTCTGCGCCCTTTGTCATTCAAAAGCAGCGAGTCGAGTGATAAACGCGTAGAGACAAATTATGGTCATTCTGCGCCCTTTGTCATTCAGGAGCAGCTAGTCGAGTGATAAACGCGCAGAGACAAATTATGGTCATTCTGTGCCCTTTGTCATTCAGGGACAGTGAGTCGAGAGGTGGGCGAAGACAAATTATGGTCATTCCCCACACCTTTTTGCCATCCAAAGGCGATCGTGTCCGATGGCACGCAGAGACAAATTATGGTCATTCTACGCCTTGCCATCCAGGCTCGATCGTGTCTGAGGGCACGTAGAGACAAATTATGGTCATTCTGCACCTTGTGTCAACCAAGAGGAATGAATTCAACAGTATCAGGATGATGTTGGTCATTCGGTACTGATCATTTTCAAAATTTTTGCAGGTCCACTGGCAGGGAGATTGACCGGCCAAATGGTGTTTCGCTCGAACGAAATTAGTGTCTTATCTTTACTTCCCTTTTATCTCCAATAAAAGACAAGTAAAGAGGGGCAACTGTCATACCCTAATTTCGTCCGGGGACCATCCTTTTGTTGGGATGCGACCCTCATTTGACCACTTCGAGGTACTTGGCACCCATCGTTAGGCGATCCGTGAAGTTCCGTAACATGCCGGAAGTCAAAAGGAAGCATTGTCGCACAATCTGTGAGGTTCCGTAACATGTCGAAAGTCAAAAGGAAGCATTGTTGCACAATTTGTGAAGTTCCGTAACATTCCGGAAGCCAAAAAAGGGATGATTACGTAATCAGTAAGGTTCCGTGATGTTACAGAAAGAAAACAAGTATCGTTACGAAATTCGTAAAGTTCCGTAACGTTACGGAAAAAGAATCAGCAAAAAAAAGGCAGGGGGTGTATTCAGCAAAAATGTTCAACCCTCCTGGTATCTGAGAATCACTTAAAATTAGTGAGAAAAATTATTTCCGTGAAGAAAATCCAAGCAGTGGCGCTTCCGTAATGCTTCCGAGACGTTTTCGTGGGTGATTTCGCGAAGATTTTCCACAATTCTTCATCGTTCTTCGTTCGTTCTTCGGTCTTCAACCGGTAAGTTCCCGAAATCGAACTTTTCAATTCATTCTATGTACCCTTAGTGGTCCCCACTTGTTTCGCATGCTTTTATTTTCATTTCATTTACTTTCCGTACCCCCTTTTGACGTGATTTAGTCATTTATTTAAGTCATTTTCTCGCCTAATCAAAAAATAAAATAAATTTCCACCGATCATTCGTATTGTAACATCTTTTAATTTCTATTAAAATGAAATCCGTGATGTGAACCTGAGTAGGAGCGGATCGCTTGATACAGGCTGTAGAGTTTTTGGTTGACGCCACTTCCGGTGAAGGAAGATAAGTCAGGTTAGACGCCACTTCCGATGAAGGAAGATAAGTCTGGGTAGACGCCACTTCCAATGAAGGAAGATAAGTCAGGGTAGACGCCACTTCCGGTGAAGGAAGATAAGTCTGGGCAGACGCCACAAGGATTACCTTGATAAGTCTGAGATTGGTTCAACCAGGAACCCAGAGAGAAACTCTCACCAAATTTTATCAAATGCCAAAAGTTTTTTCTTATTCAAAACAAAAACCAATACTTATAGTGTAGCTGAACAAAAAGATAAAAATAGATATGGGCCTTCTAAACAGTTTGGGCCAAAATTACAATAAAAATAAATTATAACTAAAAACTTATTTAACTTGGGCCTTCAAATTAGTTTGGGCCTTCAGCAACAATTAATAGTCTTGATAGTGTCTCTGCCTCTGGGCCTTCATCCTTCTCCACTTGGGCCTTCATCCTTCTCCACTCGGGGGCTTTGTCCTTCTCCACTTGGGCCTTCATCCTTCTCAACTTGGGCCTTTAGCCTGTATTTGGCCAGTTTCATGATTCTCATCAATCCGACCGTTCGGTCATGCCGTAACCACGTTTAAAACCAAAAAAGAGGCAAAATAATAATATAATAATAAAAAAATATCTTTTAGTAAAATAATAAAAAAAAATCAATCTGACGTTTTTCTTTGGGATTTTCCTTTCTTAATCGAATTGACTAATAACCAAAGTGAAACTAAGGCTAAAATCAATTCATAAATCAAACTTTTGTCGTCACCTAAAAAGCCATTTTTAAGGTCTAACGCCTTGAAATGGTCTTTTCCGCTTTTATTCATTAAACGTGGATTTCTAAAAGCCTAAAATCAAAACGTAGCTTTGTTACCTCTTTCAAAAATAACAAGAGATCATTAATGGTCCAATGCCTTAATGTTTTCTCTCCTTTAAAAAAGAATCGAAAGATCGTTTAATGGTCCAACGCCTTAAATGACCTTTCATTCAATAAAAATATATCTTGCAAAAAAGGATAAAAACAATTTAACCAACGTTTAGTTCTCAAAGAACTACGTAGGTCTGATTTCCATATCATAATTGACAAATACGTAGGAGCAAGGGAAACACCCTTGTCAACCACAAAAAGATAAAAATATAAAAAGGCATAAAAAGACATAAGAACGTAAAAAAGGGAAGATAACACAAATTGAAGTTATATTCGCACATTTGATTAATGGCTGTCGTCCGTTGTGACGGACCCGTAGGGTGCTAATACCTTCCTCGTGCATAAATACAACTCTCGAACCTTTCACTTAAAGTTCGTAGACCACGTCTTTTCCGTTTTTTCCTACGTTTTCCTCAAATAAACGTTGGTGGCGACTCCGTGCGTATTCCTTTCTTGGAAGATGCACCCGTAAGTCTCGCGTCGCCCTCCCGCCGAAGGGTAGGTTGCGACAACCTTTTAACTCAGATGCCCGATTAAGTCCCGAAATATATCGAGACGCTCAAAATTTTAAACATAAGCTTTGAGCAATTTCTAACAACAATAACTTTTTACTCGGATGTTGATGTGATCCTTACGGGGCGGATCGCTTGATACAGGCTGTAGAGTTTTGGATGACGCCACTTCCAGTGAAGGAAGATAAGTCAGGGTAGACACCACTTCCGGTGAAGGAAGATAAGTCTGGGCAGACGCCACAAGGATTACCTTGATAAGTCTGAGATTGGTTCAACCAGGAACCCAGAGAGAAACTCACCAAATTTTATCAAATGCCAAAAGTTTTTTCTTATTCAAAACAAAAACCAATACTTATAGTGTAGCTGAACAAAAAGATAAAAATAGACATGGGCCTTCTAAACAGTTTGGGCCAAAATTACAATAAAAATAAATTATAACTAAAAACTTATTTAACTTGGGCCTTCAAATTAGTTTGGGCCTTCAGCAACAATTAATAGTCTTGATAGTGTCTCTGCCTCTGGGCCTTCATCCTTCTCCACTTGGGCCTTCATCCTTCTCCACTCGGGGGCTTTGTCCTTCTCCACTTGGGCCTTCGTCCTTCTCCACTTGGGCCTTTAGCCTGTATTTGGCCAGTTTCATGATTCTCATCATTCCCTCCTTCTTGGAAAACATTTGTCCTCAAATGTCCAGGATCATCACCGGGTTCAAATACCACTTCCTTCCTTTTCTTGTTGGCTTGCTTGGCATAGCTTTCATTCTTCTTTGCAATTTGCACCTTTACTTGGTCATACAATGTTTTCACATACTCAACTTTGGCATGTGCATCCTTACGTTGAGTCTCTTGGGGATTGCCTTTGTAAGTTGGCCTGTTAGGAAATGAAGCTCCGGGGAGGAGATCAACTTGATGTTCTATGCCTCTTGAAGGTGGCAGTCCATGAGGAATCTCCTTAGGAAAGACATTTTTAAATTCCTGCAATAAGGGTTGAACACTAGGAGAAATAGAAATAGTAAACTGATTAGAATTATCACTCTCTCTCTTTTGTGTATCACTCTTTTCCTCGGGTGTATCACTCTTCTTTTTCATATTCCTTTGTGGAGCCTCACTATTTTCTTTCTCCTGTTCTCTCTTTTCTCTCATTCTGATTTGGTCATTACACACTTCTCTAGGGGATAGAGGTTTAAGAGTAAACGAGGAAGATTTGACTATTCGTCTGTAGGGCTCTTCTGATGAGAATCCTGAAATTGGCCAAATACAGGCTAAAAGCCCAAGTGGAGAAGGACAAAGCCCCCGAGTGGAGAAGGATGAAGGCCCAAGTGCAGAAGGATGAAGGCCCAGAGGCAAAGACACTATCAAGACTATTAATTGTTGCTGAAGGCCCAAACTAATTTGAAGGCTCAAGTTAAATAAGTTTTTAGTTATAATTTATTTTTATTGTAATTTTGGCCCAAACTGTTTAGAAGGCCCATGTCTATTTTTATCTTTTTGTTCAGCTACACTATAAGTATTGGTTTTTGTTTTGAATAAACAAACTTTTGGCATTTGATAAAATTGGGTGAGAGTTTCTCTCTAGGTTCCTTGTTGAACCAATTATCAGACTTATCAAGGTAATCCTTGTGGCGTCTACCCTGACTTATCTTCCTTCACCGGAAGTGGCGTCTAACCTGACTTATCTTCCTTCACCGGAAGTGGCGTCTAACCTGACTTATCTTCCTTCACCGGAAGTGGCGTCATCCAAACCTATGTAGCCTGTATCAAACGATCCGCCCCGTAAGGTTCACATCATCTGGTATCAGAGCTTCGGCTCTTGATACAGGTTCTATCTTATCCTATTATTTTTTCTCTGTCATTTGTCCAGGTTTGTGTTTTGTCCTTGTTCAGTTATTTGTTTTCTTGTTTGCGTCTTGTTGCGTTCTTGTTTGTGTCTTTGTTTCGTTCTTGTTCTTGTCACGTTTGTGTTCTTGTTGTTGTTCTTGTTTCTAGTGTCTTTCAGACTGTGTCAAAAAAAATAATTGTTTCAGTTCTGTTTCAAGTAAAAAAAAAAGTTGCAGAAATTTTGAAAAAAAAAAAAGAGAAGAAAAGAAGAAAGAGAAAAAAGAGAAAGTGGGTGTTTGATCTTTGAACACGAAATTGAGGCAGTTAGAGGTTTTTTTTTTTGGCAGAAAATTGTGTACCAAATCCCCTTATCTAGATTCTCCTCTGATTTCTGAGCGTTTTGATATATAGTGAGCCTCAAACGGACAACCGTAGCAAAAGTTATGAGCATTTGAAGTTTACTTGTCATATCTGTTATCTTATGTGCTATCCTATCTATTATCTTATTTGTTATCATATCTGTTATCCAAATTAAATCTAATTTGTTATCCAAATCTGATCTGTTCTCCAAATCAAATCAAATCAAAATTTGTTATCCAAATCAAATCAAGTCTAATCTGTTATCCAAATCAAATCCAATCTGCTATCCAAATCAAATCTAAATCCAAATCAAGTCTAATCTGTTAACCAAAATCAAATCTGATTTGTTATCCAAATTAAATCTGCTACACAGTCTGTGATAATTAAACTGTCTTTCCTGTTATATACCTTGTGTGTCTAATTTGATTCATCCAGGAACTTAAGAGGGAGTGAGTGGTAAAAGGCAAGAGTGAAAACATCACACAAAAGCCTATATTGAGAGCATCAAACACGAGTGAACTACCATCAAAGAGAGAAACACGTGAGTAGAGTGTGGTGAGGTCCTGAATTTTTCTTTTTAATTTACTGCAAAATTCTTTGTTCCTTAATCATGGCAAGAGCTGGTGACAATGGTGGTGTATATCATCAACTGGACGAATCTCAGCGCTTATTTCTGGACGCGTGGACTACACAAATGCAATGTTTGTTGAACCATAACAAAGAAGAGCCCTACAGACGAATAGCCAAATCTTCCTCGTTTACTCTTAAGCCTCTATCCCCTAGAGAAGTGTGTGATGACCAAATCAGAATGAGAGAAAAGAGAGAACAAGAGAAAGAAAATAGTGAGGCACCACAAAGGAATATGAAAAAGAAGAGTGATACACCCGAGGAAAAGAGTGATACACAAGAGAGAGAGAGTGATAATTCTAATCAGTTAACTATTTATGTTTCTCCTAGTGTTCAACCCTTATTGCAGGAATTTAAAGATGTCTTTCCCAAGGAGATTCCTCATGGACTGCCACCTTCAAGAAGCATAGAACATCAAGTTGATCTCCTTCTAGAAGCTTCATTGCCTAACAAGCCAACTTACAACAGCAAGCCCCAAGAGACTCAGCATAAGGATGCACAGGTCAAAGTTGAGTATGTGAAAAGACTGTATGACCAAGTGAAGGTGCAAATTGCAAAGAAGAATGAAAGTTATACTAAGCAAGCCAACAAGAAAAGGAAGGAAGTGGTACTTGAACCTGGTGATGATCCTGGACATTTGAGGGCAAATGTTTTCCAAGAAGGAGGGAATGATGAGAATCCTGAAATTGGCCAAATACAGGCTAAAAGCCCAAGTGGAGAAGGACGAAGGCTCAAGTGGAGAAGGACAAAGCCCCCGAGTGGAGAAGGATGAAGGCCCAAGTGGAGAAGGATGAAGGCCTAGAGGCAAAGACACTATCAAGACTATTAATTGTTGCTGAAGGCCCAAACTAATTTGAAGGCTCAAGTTAAATAAGTTTTTAGTTATAATTTATTTTTATTGTAATTTTGGCCCAAACTGTTTAGAAGGCCCATGTCTATTTTTATCTTTTTGTTCAGCTACACTATAAGTATTGGTTTTTGTTTTGAATAAACAAACTTTTGGCATTTGATAAAATTGGGTGAGAGTTTCTCTCTAGGTTCCTTGTTGAACCAATTATCAGACTTATCAAGGTAATCCTTGTGGCGTCTACCCTGACTTATCTTCCTTCACCGGAAGTGGCGTCTACCCAGACTTATCTTCCTTCACCGGAAGTGGTGTCTACCGTGACTTATCTTCCTTCACCGGAAGTGGCGTCTACCCTGACTTATCTTCCTTCATCGGAAGTGGCGTCATCCAAACTCTATAACCTGTATCAAGCGATCCGCTCCTACTCAGGTTCACATCATCTTCTTTGTTACGGTTCAACAAACGTTGCATTTGTGTAGTCCACGCGTCCAGAAATAAGCGCTGAGATTCGTCCAGTTGATGATATACACCACCATTGTCACCAGCTCTTGCCATGATTATGGAACAAAGAATTTTGCAGTAAAATAAAAATTCAGGACCTCACCACACTCTACACGTGTTTCTCTCTTTGATGGTAGTTCACTCGTGTTTGATGCTCTCAATATAGGCTTTTGTGTGATGTTTTCACTCTTGCCTTTTACCACTCACTCCCTCTTAAGTTCCTGGATGGATCGAATTAGACACACAAGGTAATATAAAATAAAAGGAAAGACAATATAATTATCAGAGTAACAGATTTGATTTGGGAAACAACTTGGACTTGATTTGGATAGCAGATTGGATTTGATTTGGATAGCAGATTAGATTTGGATAACAAATCTAATTTGGATAAAATTTTTTGATTTGATTTGATTTGATTTGGATAATAGATCAGATTTGGATAACAAATTAGATTTAATTTGGATAACAGATATGATAACAAATAAGATAACAGATAGGATAACAGATAAGATAACAGATATGACAAGTAAACTTCAAATGCTCATAACTTTTGCTACGGTTGTCCGTTTGAGGCCCACTATATATCAAAACGCTCAGAATTTAGAGGAGAATCTAGATAAGGGGATTTGGTACATGATTTTCTGCAAAAAAAAAAAAAAAGCCTCTAACTGCCTCAATTTCGTGTTCAAAGATCAAACACCCACTTTTTTTTTTTCAAAATTTTGCAACTTTTTTTTTTACACAAAGTGTGAAAGACACAAGAAACAAGAACAAGAACGTGACAAGAACAAGAACAAGAACAAGAACGCAAATAACATAACAAGGACAAAAACACGAACCTAGACAAATTACGAAGAAAAAAAAAGGATAGGATAGGATAGGATAGAACCTGTATCAAGAGCCGAAGCTCTGATACCAGATGATGTAAACCTGAGTAGGAGCGGATCATTTGATACAGGCTACGGAGGTTTTGGATGACGCCACTTCCGGTGAAGGAAGATAAGTCAGGGTAGACGCCACTTCCAGTGAAGGAAGATAAGTCAGGATAGACGCCACAAGGATTACCTTGATAAGTCTGATAATTGGTTCAACAAGGAACCCAGAGAGAAACTCTCACCAAATTTTATGGAAATGCCAAAAGTTTTTTTTTTTCAAAACAAAAACCAATACTTATAGTGTAGCTGAACAAAAAGATTAAAATAGACATAGGCCTTCTAAACAGTTTGGGCCAAAATTACAATAAAAATAAATTATAACTAAAAACTTATTTAACTTGGGCCTTCAAATTAGTTTGGGCCTTCAGCAACAATTAATAGTCTTGATAGTGTCTCTGCCTCTGGGCCTTCATCCTTCTCCACTTGGGCCTTCATCCTTCTCCACTCGGGGGCTTTGTCCTTCTCCACTTGGGCCTTCGTCCTTCTCCACTTGGGCCTTTAGCCTGTATTTGGCCAGTTTCATGATTCTCATCAGATGTCCTATTGAGTCCTGTAATATATCGAGACGCTCGAAATTGAAAACAGAAGCTCTAACCAAATTCTAACAATAATAACATTTTACTCCGATGTTCGATTGAGTCCCATAATATATCAAGATGCTCCAAATTGAAAACGCAAGCTCGTATCAAATTCAAACGGCAATAACTTTTTACCCGGATATCCGATTGAGGCCCGTAATATATCAAGACGCTCAAAATTGAATACAGAAGCTCTTAGAAAATTAAAACGACAATAAATTTTTAACTCGGATGTCCAATCAAGTCTCGTAATCTATTGAGACGCTCGAAATTGGAAACAGAAGCACTGAGCAAATTCTAACGACAATAACTTTTTACTCGGATGGCCGATTGAGTCCCGTAATATATCAAGACGCTCGAAATTGAAAATAGAAGCTATAAGAAAATTCAAATGACAATAACTTTTTACTAGGATGTCTGATTGAGTTCCGTAATATATCAAGACGCTCCAAATTGAAGACAGAGGCACTGAGCAAATTCTAACGAGAATAACTTTTTACTCGGATGTCTGATTGAGTCCTGTAATATATCGAGACGCTTGAAATTGAAAACGCAAGCTCCTAGCAAATTAAAACGACAATAACTTTTTATACGGATGTCCGATTGAGCGCCGTAATATATCAAGACAGTCAAATTTGAAAATGCAACCTCCTTGAAAATTAAAATGACAATAACTTTTTACTCGAGGTTTCGATTGAATCCCGTAATATATCGAGACGTTCGAAATTGAAACCGCAACCTCCTAGCTAATTAAAACGACAATAACTTTTTCCTCGGATGTCCGATTGAGTCCCGTAATATATCGAGATGCTCCAAATTGAAAACGGAAGCTCTGAGAAAATTCAAACAACAATAACTTTTTAATCGGATTTCCGATTGAGTCCCGTTATATATCGAGACGCTCCAAATTGAAAACGGAAGCTCGTATCAAATTCAAACGACAATAACTTTTTACTCAGATGTTCGATTAAGTCTTGTAATGTATCGAGACGCTCGAAATTAAGAACAGATGAACCGGGCAAATTCTAACGACAATAACTTTTTACTCAGATTTTCGATTGAGTCCCGTAATATATCGAGATGCTCAAAATTGAGTACAGAAGCTCCAAGGAAATTCATACAACAATAACTTTTTACTCGGATGTTTGATTGTGTCCCGTAATATATCGAGACACCCAAAATTGAAAACAGAAGCACCTACCAAATTCTAACGACAATAACTTTTTACTCGGATGTCCGATTGAGTCCCGTAATATATCGGGACGCTCGAAATTGAAAATGCAATCTCCTAGCAAATTAAAAGGACAATAACTTTTTACTCGGATGTCCGATTGAGTCCTGTAATATATCAAGACGTTTGAAATTGAAAACACAACCTCCTAGCAAATTAAAATGACAATAACGTTTTACTCGGATGTCCGATTGAGTCCCGACATTTATCGAGATGCTCGAAATTGAAAATAGAAGCCCTGAGAAATTTCAAATGACAATAACATTTTACTCGGCTGTCTGATTGAGTCTCGTAATATATCGAGACGCTCCAAATTGAAAATGGAAGCTCGTATCAAATTCAAACGATAATAACTTTTAACTCAGATGTTCGATTAAGTCCCGTAATATATCGAGATACTCGAAATTGAAAACAGAGGCACTGAGCAAATTTTAACAACAATAACCTTTTACTCAGATGTCAGATAGTGTCCCGTAATATATCGAGACGCTCAAAATTGAAAATAGAGGCACCAAGCAAATTCTAACGACAATAACTTTTTACTCGGATGTCCGAATGATTCCCGTAATATATCGATATGCTCGCAATTGAAAACGCAAGCTCCTTGCAAATTCAAACGACAATAACTTTTTACTATGATGTCTGATTAAGTCCGTAATATATCGAGACGCTCGAAATTGAAAACAGAGGCACTAAGCAAATTCTAACGACAATAACCTTTTACTCAGATATCCGATTGAGTCCCGTAATATATCTAGATTCTCAAAATTGAGTAAAGAAGCTCCAAGCAAATTCAAATGACAATAACTTTTTTCTCGGATGTCCGATTGAGTCTCGTAATAAATCGAGACGCTCGAAATTGAAGACAGAGGCACTGAGCAAATTCTAACGAGAATAACTTTTTACTCGGATGTTCGATTGAGTCTCGTAATATATCGAGATGCTCGAAATTGAAAACGCAAACTCCTAGCAAATTAAAACGACAATAACTTTTCATACGGGTGTCCGATTGAGTGTCGTATTATATCGAGACGCTCGAAATTGAAAATGCAACCTCCTAGCAAATTAAAACGACAATAAATTTTTCTCGAGGTTCCTATTGAGTCCCGTAATGTATCGAGATGTTCGAAATTGAAAATAGAGGCACTGAGCAAATTCTAACGACAATAACCTTTTACTAAGATGTCCGATTGAGTCCCGTAATATATCTAGATTCTCAAAATTGAGTAAAGAAGCTCCGAGCAAATTCAAACGACAATAACTTTTTACCCGGATGTCCGATTAAGTCAAGTAATATATCGAGACGCTCGAAATTGAAGACAGAGCACTGAGCAAAATCTAACGAGAATAACTTTTTACTCGGATGTCCGATTGAGTTGCGTTTATCGAGACACTCGAAATTGAAAATGCAACCTCCTAGCAAATTAAAACGACAATAACTTTTTACTCGAGGTTCCGAATGAGTCCCGTAATACATCGAGACGTTCGAAATCAAAACCGCAAGCTCCTAGCAAATTAAAATGACAATAACTTTTTCCTCGGGTGTCCGATTGAGTCCCGTAATATATCGAGACAATTAAAATTGAAAACAGAGGCACTGAGCAAATTGTAACGACAATAACTTTTTTACTTAGATGTCCGATTTAGTCCCGTAATATATTGACACCCTCCAAATTGAAGATAGAGGCACTGAGCATATTCTAACGAGAATAACTTTTTTCTCGGATGTCTGATTGAGTCTCGTTATATATCGAGATGCTCAAAATTGAAAATAGAAGCTCTGAGAAAATTCAAATGACAATAACTTTTTACTCGGATGTCTGATTGAGTCCCGTAATATATCGAGAGTCTCCAAATTGAAAACGGAAGCTGGTATCAAATTCAAACGACAATAACGTTTTACTTGGCTGTCCGATTAAGTCCCGTAATATATCGAGACACTTGAAATTGAAAATAGAGGCACTGAGCAAATTCTAACGACAATAACCTTTTACTCAGATGTCCAATTGAGTCCCGTAATATATCTAGATTCTCAAAATTGAGAAAAGAAGCTCCGACCAAATTCAAACGACAATAACCTTTTACTCGGATGTCCGATTAAGTCCCGTAATATATCGAGACACTCGAAATTGAAAATAGAGGCACTGAGCAAATTCTAACGACAATAACGTTTTACTCAGATATCCGATTGAGTCCCGTAATATATCTAGATTCTCAAAATTGAGTAAAGAAGCTCCGAGCAAATTGAAACGACAATAACTTTTTTCTCGGATGTCCGATTGAGTCCCGTAATATATCGAGACGCTCGAAATTGAATGTTAAAGCTCTCAGCAAATTCAAACGACAATAACTTTTTACTCGAATGTCTGATTGAGTCCCGTAATATATCGAGACGCTCGAAATTGAATGTTGAAGCTCTCAGCAAATTCAAACGACAATAACTTTTTACTCGGATGTCTGATTGAGTCCCGTAATACATCGAGACGCTCAAAATTGAGGACAGAGGCACTGAGCAAATTCTAACGAGAATAACTTTTTACTCGGATATCCGTTTGAGTCCCGTAATATATTGAGGCGCTCCAAATTGAAAACGGAAGCTCGTATCAAATTCAAATTACAATAACTTTTTACTCGGTTGTCCGATTAAGTCCCATAATATATCAAGACGCTCGAAATTGAAAACAGAGGCACCTAGCAAATTAAAATGACAATAACTTTTTACTCGGATTTACGATTGAGTCACGTAATGTATCGAGGCGTTCAAAATTGAAAACGCAACCTCCTAGCAAATTAAAATGACAATAACGTTTTACTCGGATGTCCGATTGAGTCCCGTTATATATTGTGATGCTCGAAATTGAAAATAGAAGCTCTGAGAAAATTCAAATGACAATAACTTTTTACTCAGATGTCCGATTGAGTCCTGTAATATATCGAGATGCTCCAAATTGAAAACGGAAGCTCCTATCAAATTTAAACGACAGTAACGTTTTACTCGGATGTCCGATTAAGTCCCGTAATGTATCGAGACACTCGAAATTGAAAAGAGAGGCACTAAGCAAATTCTTACGACAATAACCTTTTACTTAGATGTCCGATTGAGTCCCGTAATATATCCAGATTCTCAAAATTGAGTAAAGAAGCTCCGAGCAAATTCAAACGACAATAACTTTTTACTCGGATGTCCGATTAAGTCCCGTAATATATCGAGACTCTCGAAATTGAAGACAGAGGCACTTTCCAAATTCTAACGAGAATAACTTTTTACTCAGATCTTCGATTGAGTCCCGTTATATATCGAGACGCTCGAAATTGAAAATGCAACCTCCTAGCAAATTAAAACGACAATAACATTTTACTCGAGGTTCCGATTGAGTCCCAAAATATATCGAGACGTTCGAAATTGAAACCCAAGGCCCCTAGCAAATTAAAACGACAATAACTTTTTACTCGGATGTTCGATTGAGTCCCATAATATATCGAGACGCTCGAAATTGAAAATGATACCTCCTAGCTAATTAAAACGACAATAACTTTTTACTCGAGGTTCCGATTGAGTCCCATAATATATCGAGACGCTCTAAATTGAAAATGCAAGCTCCTAGCAAATTAAAATGACAATAACTTTTTACTCGGATTTGCGATTGGGTCCCGTAATATATTGAGATCCTCGAAATTGAAAACAGAAGCTCGTACCAAATGCAAACCACAATAACTTTTAACTTGGATGTCCAATTGAGTCCCCGAATATTTCGAGATGCTCAAAATTGAAAACAGAAGCTCTGCGCAAATTCTAACAACAATAACTTTTTACTCGGTTGTCCGATTGAGTCCCGTAATATATCGAGACGCTCGAAATTGAAAAAAGATGCTCCTAGCAAATTGAAACCATAATAAGTTTTGACTCGGATGTCTGATTGAGTCCCTTAATAATTCGATATGTTCGAAATTGAAGTCAGAAGCTCCTAGCAAATTCAAACGACATAACCTTTTAACTCGGATGTCCGATTAAGTCCCATAATATATCAAGATGCTCGAAGGTGAAAACAGAAGCTCTGAGCAAATTCTAACGACAATAACATTTTACTCGGATGTCTGATTGAGTCTTGTAATATATCGAGACGCTCCAAATTGAAAATAGAATATCCTAGCAAATTCAAACGACAATAAGTTTTTACTCGGATGTCCGATTAAGTCCCGTAATATATCGAGACGTTCCAACAGTAAAACGGAAGCTCGTATCAAATTCAAACGACAATAACTTTTTACTCGAATATCCGATTGAGGCCCGTAATATATCAAGACGCTCAAAATTGAATACAGATGCTCTAAGCAAATTAAAACGACAATAACTTTTTAACTCGGATGTCCGATTAAGTCCCGTAATATATGGAGACGCTCAAAATTGAAAACAGAAGCTCTGAGCAAATTCAAACGACAATAACTTTATACTCGGATGTCCAATTGAGTCGCCTAATATATCGAGCTGCTCGAAATTGAAAATGGAAGCTCGTAGCAAATTCAAACGAGAACAACTTTTTACTCGGATGTCCGATTGAGTCATGTAATATATCGAGACGCTCCAAATTGAAAACGGAAGCTCGTAGCAAATGTAAACCGTAATAACTTTTAACTCGGATGTCCGATTGAGTCCCGTAATATATCAAGACTCTCGAAATTGAAAACAGAAGCTCTACGCAAATTCTAACAACAACTTTTTACTCGGTTGTCTGATTGAGTCCCGTAATATCTGGAGACGCTCGAAATTGAAAATAAAAGCTCCTAGCAAATTCATACGACAATAACTTTTTTCTCGGATGTCCGACTGAGTCCCGTAATATATCGAGACGCTCCAAATTGAAAACGGAAGCTCGTATAAAATTCAAACGACAATAACTTTATACTCGGATGTCCAATTGAGTCCAGGAATATATTGAGACGGTCCAAATTGAAAACGAAAGCTCGTAGCAAATTCAAACAACATTAACTTTTTACTCGGATGGGAGATTGAGTCCCGTAATATATTGAGATCCTCGAATTGAAAACGGAAGCTCGCACCAAATGCAAACCACAATAACTTCTACCTCGGATGTCCGATTGAGTCCCCTAATATTTTGATACGCTCGAAATTGAAAATAGAAGCTCGTACCAAATTCGAGACGCTCCAACAGTAAAACGGAAGCTCGTATCAAATTCAAACGACAATAACTTTTTACTCGGATATCCGATTGAGGCCCGTAATATATCAAGACGCTCAACATTGAATACAGATGCTCTGAGCAAATTTAAACGACAATAACTTTTTAACTCGGATGTCCGATTAACTCCCGTAATATATGGAGACGCTCGAAATTCAAAACAGATGCTCTGAGCAAATTCAAATGACAATAACTTTATACTCGGATGTCCAATTGAGTCCCCTAATATTTTGTGAAGCTAGAAATTGAAAACAGAAGCTCTGAGCAAATTCAAACGACAATAACTTGTAAGTTGGTTGTCCGATTGAGTCCCGTAATATATCTAGACGCTCAAAATTGAAAACAGATGCCCCTAGCAAATTCTAACCATAATTAGTTTTGACTCGGATGTCAAATTGAGTTCCATAATAATTTGAGATGCTCGAAATTGAAGACTGAAGCTCCTAGCAAATTCAAACGACATAACCTTTTAAGTTGGATGTCTGATTAAGTCCCGAAATATATTGACACGCTCGAAGGTCAAAACAGAATCTCTGAGAAAATTTTAACGACAATCACTTTTTACTCGGATGTCCGATTGAGTCCTGTAATATATCGAGACGCTACAAATTGAAAACAGAATCTCCTAGCAAATTCAAACGACAATAACTTTTTACTCGAATGTCCGATTGAGTCCCGTAATATATCAGGACGCTCCAAAAGTAAAATGGAAGCTCGTATCAAATTCAAATGACAATAACTTTTCACTCGGATATCCGATTGAGGCCCGTAATATATCAAGACGCTCAAAATTGAATACAGAAGCTCTGAGAAAATGAAAATGGCAATAACTTTTTAACTCTGATGTCCGATTAAGTCCCGTAATATATGGAGACACTCGAAATTTAAAATAGAAGCTCTGAGCAAATTCAAACGACAATAACTTTATACTCGGATGTCCGATTGAGTCCCATAATATATCGAGACACTCGAAATTGAAAATAGAAGCTCCTAGCAAATTCAAACGACATAACCTTTTAACTTGGATGCCAATTAAGTCCCGAAATATATCGACACGCTCGAAGGTCAAAACAGAATCTCTGAGAAAATTCTAACAACAATAACTTCTTACTCGGTTGTCCGATTGAGTCCCGTAATATATCGAGACGCTCGAAATTGAAAACAGAAGCTCTGCGCAAATTCGAACAACAATAACTTTTTACTCGGTTGTCCGATTGAGTCCCATAATATATCGAGACACTCGAAATTGAAAACAGAAGCTCCTAGAAAATTCAAACAACAATAACTTGTATCTCGGATGTCCGATTGAGGCTTGTAATATATCGAGACGCTCGAAATTGAAATTAGAAGCTCCTAGAAAATTAAAATGACAATAACGTTTTACTCAGATGTCCGATTGAGTCCCGTAATATATCGAGACGCTCAAAATCGAAAATGAAAGCTCATAACAAATTCAAACGACAATAATTTTTAACTCGAATGTCCAATTGAGTTTCGTAATATATCGAGACACTCGAAATTGAAAATAGATGTTCCTAGCAAATTCAAGCGATAATAAGTTTTGACTCGGATGTCCGATTGAGTCCCTTAATAATTCGACATGCTCGAAATTGAAGACAGAAGCTCCTAGCAAATTCAAACGACAATAACTTTTTACTCGGATGTCCGATTGAGTCCCGTAATATATATCGAGAGGCTCCAAAAGTAAAATGGAAGCTCGTATCAAATTCAAACGACAATAACTTTTTACTCGGATATCCGATTGAGGCCCGTAATATATCAAGACGCTCAAAATTGAATATAGATGCTCTGAGCAAATTAAAACGATAATAACATTTTAACTCGGATGTCCGATTAAGTCCCGTAATATATGGAGACGCTCGAAATTGAAAACTGAAGCTCTGAGCAAATTCAAACGACAATAAGTTTCTTCTCGGATGTTCGATTGAGTCACCTAATATATCGAGCTGCTCCTAATTGAAAATGGAAGCTCGTAGCAAATTCAAACGAGAATAACTTTTTACTCGTATGTCCGATTGAGTCCCGTAATATATCGAGACGCTCCAAAAGTAAAACGGAAGCTCGTATCAAATTTGTTGGATCAAGTGGCCTCAGAATAATTAAGAAGGGGGGGGGGGGGGGTTGAAATATTTATTCCTAAACCTTTACTAATTAAAAATTACTCTTCTAAGGCTTTTACTAAATTGTTAAGAGAATGAGGAGTAGAAGAGAAACTTAACAGAAAGTAAAAGCAGAAATTAAATGCACAGCGGAAAGTAAAAGAGTAGGGAAGAAGGAAACAAACACACAAGAGTTTTTATACTGGTTCGGCAACAACCCGTGCCTACATCCATTCCCCAAGCGACCTGCGGTCCTTGAGATTTCTTTTCAACCTTGTAAAAATCCTTTTACAAGCAAAGATCCACAAGGGATGTACCCTCCCTTGTTCTCTTTGAAACCCTAGTGGATGTACCCTCCACTAGAACTGATCCACAAGAGATGTACCCGCTCTTGTTCTCAGTCAAACCCAAGTAGATGTACCTTCTACTTGTACCACAAAGGATGTACCCTCCAATGTGTTAAGACAAAGATCTCAGGCTGTTAAACCTTTGATACTTTGTGAATGGGGATACAAAAGAATTCTTAGGCGGTTAGTCCTTTGAACACGTTTGTATAAGGGAATGGGAAGAATCAAAAGAATTCTGAGACTGTGTCGTTTTGAATTCTTTGACAAGGGAGAAGGGAGACACAAAAGAATTCAGGTTGTTAGTCATTTGTTCTTTTGGAAAAGGGAGAAGAGAGACACAAAAAGAATTCAGGCGATTAGTCATTGGCGAATTCTTTTTGGCAAAGGGAGAAGGGAATGAAAAGATGAATAGCACAAGTTTTCAAGGTTTAGAAAATCAGAAAACTTTAGAAAGCTTTTGGTACAAAGAAGAAGAATAAGTTCAAAGAGATTCAAGGCTTGTAAAGGATTGTAAGAGATTGATTGGAAAGGTATTCAAGATTTTTGAAATGCAAAACAAAGCCTTGCATTTATAGACTCTTCATGTCTGGTCAAGACAACTATTGGAAGAGTTAAGACTTTTAGAAAAACTTAAAAACCAATTTGAAAAAGTCAAAAACTATTTGAAGAGTTACATCTTTTGATTTTATTCAGAAATAATCACTGGTAATCGATTACCAAATCAGTGTAATCAATTACACAAAGCTTTTATGTGAAAGGATGTGACTCTTCACATTTGAATTTGAATTTCAACGTTAAGGCACTGATAATCGATTACCAAAACATTGTAATAGATTACAGCCTTTTGAAATTAATTGGAACGTTGTAAATTCAATTTGAAAACTTTTTCAAAACAATTTTGCTACTCGTAATCGATTACAGCAATCATGTTTTGAGAAAAATCATGTGCTACTCAATTTTTGAGAAAAACTTTTCATACTTATCTTGATTAAGCCTTCTCTTGATTCTTGAATCTTGAGTCTTGAATCTTGATCTTGATTCTTTAGATCTTGAACCTTGATTCTTGACTCTAAACTTTCTTCTTGAGTCTTGAATTCTTCTTGATTCCTCTCTTGAACTCTTGATTCACTTGAGTTGTTCTTTGATTGATCTTTGATTCACTTGAGTTGTTCTTTGATTGATCTTTGAGCTTTTTGTCATCTCCTTTGTCATCAACTTTTGTTATCATCATTGTTATCATCAAAACACCTTTGATTCACCATGAACCTTTGCCTCTAAGAAATACAAACGACCATAACTTTTTACTCGGATATCCGATTGAGGCCCGTAAAATATCAAGACGCTCAAAATTGAATACAGAAGCTTTGAGCAAATTAAAACGACAATAACATTTTAACTTGGATGTCCGATTAAGTCTCGTAATATATGGAGACGCTCGAAATTGAAAAAAAGATGCTCCTAGCAAATTCAAACCATAATAAGTTTTGACTCGGATGTTCGATTGAATCCCTTAATAATTAAAGATGCTCGAAATTGAAGTCAGAAGCTCCTAGCAAATTCAAACAACATAAACTTTTAACTCGGATGTCCGATTAAGTCCCGTAATATATCGAGACGCTCGAAGGTGAAAACAGAAGCTCTGAGCAAATTCTAACGACAATAACTTTTTACTCGGATGTTTGATTGAGTCTTGTAATATATCGAGATGCTCCAAATTGAAAACAAAATCTCCTAGCAAATTCAAACGACAATAACTTTTCACTCGGATGTCCGATTGACTCCTGTAATATATCGAGACGCTCCAACAGTAAAACGGAAGCTCGTACCAAATTCAAACGGCAATAACTATTTACTCGGATATCCGATTGAGGCCCGTAATATATCAAGACCCTCAAAATTGAATATAGAAGCTCTGAGCAAATTAAAACGACAATAAATTTTTAACTCGGATGTCCGATTAAGTCCCGTAATATATGGAGACGCTCCAAATTGAAAACAGAATCTCCTAGCAAATTCAAACAACAATAACTTTTTACTCGGATGTTCGATTGAGTCCCGAAATATATCGAAACGCTCCAACAGTAAAATGGAAGCTCGTATCAAATTCAAACGACAATAACTTTTTACTCAGATATCCGATTGAGGCTCGTAATATATCAAGAAGCTCAAAATTGAATACAAAAGCTCTGAGAAAATTAAAACGACAATAACTTTTTAATTTGGATGTCTGATTAAGTCCTGTAATATATGGAGACGCTCGAAATTGAAAACAGAAGCTCTGAGCAAATTCAAACGACAATAAGTTTTTTCTCGGATGTCCGATTGAGTCCCCTAATATATCGAGCTGCTCCAAATTGAAAATGGAAGCTCGTAGCAAATTCAAACGACAATAACTTTTTACTCGGATGTCTGATTGAGTCCCGTAATATATCGAGACACTCCAAAAGTAAAACAGAAGCTCGTATCAAATTCAAACGAGAATAACTTTTTACACGGATATCCGATTAAGGCCCGTAAAATATCAAGACGCTCAAAATTGAATACAGAAACTCTGAGCAAATTAAAACGACAATAACTTTTTAACTTGGATGTCTGATTAAGTCCCGCAATATATGGAGACGCTCGAAATTGAAAACAGAAGCTCTGAGCAAATTCAAACGACAATAAGTTTCTTCTTGGATGTCCGATTGAGTCCCCTAATATATCGAGCTACTCCAAATTGAAAATGGAAGCTCGTAGCAAATTCAAACGACAATAACTTTTTCCTCGGATGTCTGATTGAGTCCCGTAATATATTGAGACACTCCAAAAGTAAAACAGAAGCTCGTATCAAATTCAAACGAGAATAACTTTTTACACGGATATACGATTGAGGCCCGTAAAATATCAAGACGCTCAAAATTGAATACAGAAGCTCTGAGCAAATTAAAATGACAATAACTTTTTAACTCAGATGTCCGATTAAGTCCTGTAATATATGGAGACGCTCGAAATTGAAAACAGAAGCTCTCAGCTAATTCAAACGACAATAACTTTATACTCGGATGTCCGATTGAGTCTCCTAATATATCGAGCTACTCCAAATTGAAAATGGAAGCTCGTAGGAAATTCAAACGAGAATAACTTTTTACTTGGATGTCCGATTGAGTCCGGTAATATATCGAGATGCTCCAAATTGAATACAAAAGCTCGTAGCAAATGTAAACCGTAATAACTTTTAACTCGGATGTCCGATTGAGTCCCGTAATATATTGAGACACTCGAAATTGAAAACACAAGCTCTCCTAATATATCGAGCTGCTCCAAATTGAAAATGGAAGCTCATAGGAAATTCAAACGAGAATAACTTTTTACTTGGATGTCCGATTGAGTCCGGTAATATATCGAGATGCTCCAAATTGAATACGAAAGCTCGTAGCAAATGCAAACCGTGATAACTTTTAACTCGGATGTCCGATTGAGTCCCGTAATATATTGAGACACTCGAAATTGAAAACAGAAGCTCTGCGCAAATTCTAACAACAATAACTTTTTACTTGGTTGTCCGATTGAGTCCCGTAATATCTAGAGACGCTCGAAATAGAAAACAGAAGCTCCTAGCAAATTCAAACGACAACAACTTTTTACTCGGATGTCTGACTGAGTCCCGTAATATATCGAGACGCTCCAAATTGAAAACGGAAGCTCGTATCAAATTCAAACGACAATAACTTTATACTCGGATGTCCAATTGAGTCCAGGAATATATTGAGACGGTCCAAATTGAAAACGAAAGCTCGTAGCAAATTCAAACAACATTAACTTTTTACTCGGATGTGAGATTGAGTCCCGTAATATATTGAGATCCTCGAATTGAGAACGGAAGCTCGTACCAAATGCAAACCACAATAACTTCTAACTCGGATGTCCGATTTAGTCCCCTAATATTTCGTGATGCTCGAAATTGAAAATAGAAGCTCTGCGCAAATTCTAACAACAATAACTTTCTACTCGGTTGTTTGATTGAGTCCCGTAATATATCGAGATGCTCGAAAATGAAAACAGAAGCTCTGAGCAAATTCAAACGACAATAACTTGTAATTTGATTGTCCGATTGAGTCCCGCAATTTATCGAGACGCTCGAAATTGAAAACAGATGCTCCTAGCAAATTCAAACCATAATAAGTTTTGACTCGGATGTCAAATTGAGTTCCTTAATAATTTGAGATGCTCGAAATTGAAGACAGAAGCTCTTAGCAAATTCAAACGACATAACCTTTTAACTCGGATGTCCGATTAAGTCCCGAAATATATCGAGACGCTCGAAGGTGAAAACAAAAGCTCTGAGCAAATTCTAACGACAATAACTTTTTACTCGGATGTCCGATTGAGTCCTGTAATCTATCGAGACTCAACATATTGAAAATAGAATCTCCTAGAAAATTCAAATGACAATAACTTTTTACTCATATGTGCGATTGACTCCTGTAATATATCAGGACACTGAAAAAGTAAAACGGAAGCTATATCAAATTCAAACAGCAATAACTTTTTACACGGATATCTGATTGAGGCCTATAATATATCAAGACGCTCAAAATTGAATACAGAGGCTCTGAGCAAATTAAAATGACAATAACTTTTTAACTCGGATGTCCTATTAAGTCCCGTAATATATGGAGACGCTAGAAATTGAAAATAGAAGCTTTGAGCAAATTCAAACGACAATAACTTTATAATCGGATGTCCAATTGAGTCCCCTAATATATCAAACTGCTCCAAATTGAAAATGGAAGCTCGTAGCAAATTTAAACGAGAATAACTTTTTACTCAAATGTGCGATTGAGTCACGTAATATATCGAGACGCTCTAAATTGAAAACGGAAGCTCATAGCAAATGTAAACCGTAATAACTTTTAACTCGGATGTCCGATTGAGTCCTGTGATATATTGAGACGCTCAAAATTGAAAACAGAAGCTCTGCGCAAATTCTAACAACAATAACTTTTTACTCGGTTGTCCGATTGAGTACTGTAATATGTTGAGACGCTCGAAATTGAAAACAAAAGCTCCTAGAAAATTCAAACGAAAAACTTTTTACTCAGATGTTCGACTGAATCCCGTAATATATCGAGACGCTCCAAATTGAAAACGAAAGCTCGTATCAAATTCAAACGACAACTTTATACTCGTGATGCGAACCTGTCTAGGAACAGATCACTTGATACAGGCTACGAAGATTTGGATGACGCCACTTCCAGTGAAGGAAGATAAGTCAAGGTAGACGCCACTTCTGGTGAAGGAAGATAAGTCTGGGTAGACACCACTTCCAGTGAAGGAAGATAAGTCTGGGTAGACACCACAAGGATTACCTTGATAAGTCTGATGTTGGTTCAACAAGGAACTCAGAGAGAAACTCTCACCAAATTTTATCAAATGCCAAAAGTTTTTTTTATTGAAAACAAAAACAAATACTTATAGTGTATCTGAACAAAAAGATAAAAATAGACATGTGTCTTCTAAACAGTTAGGGCCAAAATTACAATAAAAATAAATTATAACTAAAAACTTATTTAACTTGGGCCTTAAAATTAGTTTGGGCCTTCAGCAACAATTAATAGTCTCTGGGGCTTCATCCTTCTCCACTCGGGGGCTTTGTCCTTCTCCACTTGGGCCTTCGTCCTTCTCCACTTGGGCCTTTAGCCTGTATTTGGCCAGTTTCATGATTCTCATCAACTTGGATGTCTGATTGAGTCCCACAATATATCGAGACGCTCCAAATTGAAAACGGAAGCTCTTAGCAAATTCAAACGACAATAACTTTTTACTCGGATTTGCAATTGAGTCTCGTAATATATTGAGATCCTCCATATTGAAAACGGAAGCTCGTACCAAATTCAAACCACAATAACTTTTAACTCGGATGTCCGATTGAGTCCCTTAATATTTCGAGACGCTCGAAATTGAAAACAGAAGCTCTGCGTAAATTCTAGCAACAATAATTTTTTACTCGGTTGTCCGATTCAGTCTCGTAATATATTGAGACGCTCGAAATTGAAAACAGAAGCTCTGAGAAAATCCAAACGACAATAACTTTTTACTCGGATGTCTGATTGAGTTCCGTAATATATCGACACGCTCGAAATTGAAAACAGAAGCTCCTAGCAAGTTCAAATGAAAATAACTTATAACTCGATTGTCCGATTGAGTCCCGTAATATATCGAGACGCACAAATTGAAAAAAGATGCTCCTAGCAAATTCAAACCATAAAAAGTTTTGACTCGGATGTTCGATTGAGTCCGTAAATAATTCGAGATGCTCGAAATTGAAGTCAGAAGCTCCTAGAAAATTCAAATGACATAACCTTTTAACTCGGATGTTCGATTAAGTCCCGTAATATATCGAGACGCTCAAAGGTGAAAATAGAAGCTTTGAACAAATTCTAACGACAATAACTTTTTACTCGGATGTCTGATTGAGTCTTGTAATGATGAGGACATGTTCAAGAGCAAGGGCAAGGATCCACTTGAAGGACTTGGAGGACCTATGACAAGGGCTAGAGCAAGGAAAGCCAAGGAAGCTCTTCAACAAGTGCTGTCCATACTATTTGAATACAAGTCCAAGTTTCAAGGAGAAAAGTCCAAGGTTGTGAGTTGTATCATGGCCCAAATGGAGGAGGACTAAATGACACCACTTTGTCTCAATTTTAGAGTGTTTAGTTTGTCTAAATAATGGCCCAATCCTTGTAAAGTTGGCTGACCAAAAATATGTTTTAGGTTTAGTTCAAGTTGTAATAAGGGCCCAATTGGCAACCTAGACATCAGCCTTTTGGGAGACCAAATGGTGGCTGACTTGTTGGCTGTTGGGGGTGACTTTTGGTTGCCACAATTTCAGTTACACTCAGCCATTAAGTTTTTTTTTTTAATTCCCTAGGTTAATGGCATTAAGTTATTTTAATTCTAGGTTAGAGGGTCATTACTAAAATCTGCTGTAAAGCTTCTATATAAGCTGAACCATTTTATCAATAAACACAAGTTGAGTTTTATTCAGAAAATTAGAGTTTATCTCTTTTATCTTAGTGAGAGTGATTCTCCTAAATTCTTGAGTGATTCAAGAACACCCTGGCTGTATCAAAGGACTTTCACAACCTTTGTGTGTTGCCCTCGCTGGAAAGAGTGATTCTTTCCTTCCTTTCATCTTCACCCTTGTTCTTTCAAACCACAATTCCAGAAAATCCACCTCTGCCCAGAATTATCTCGTGGCCATAACTCCCGTTTTACGCACTCAAATTAAGTGATTCTTGAGCCTAAATTGAATTTCAAAACGAGACCTTTCACCTCGTTTTGGAATCACCTCATTTGGAGCCCTGTAGCTTCAGTTATTGCCATTTCTATATTTCTGTCCAGCCACCACTTAACCTACGTTTTACCATCCCATTCATCCATTTTATGCCAAGAACCACCTGATTAAGACCCACGAAATTAACCACCTTATTTTCCATCCTTACCTTAATCAATTTCCGCATTTTCCATCAAGGTTTAATCCTAGACGATCCTAAGTCAGCCCTTGTTCCATGAGGGTTCATATCATTTGGTATCAGAGCCTGGTTCTAGGATCAACACTTCCTTTGCTGGAAATATTGGGTAACATCCTTCTTTATTCTCTTTGCCATTTATATTACCTTCTTATTCATATATATATTTTTTAGGCTGAACCATTGCAAAAGTTAAGCCTTTTGATCTCTTTGTTATATAAAAAAAAAGAAGCAGAATTTCGTATAAGCAAAATTAAAAAAAAAAATAAAAAATTGGGCTGAATGGTTCATGCTTGAAGAACTTAAAAAAAAAAAACTCATTAAGGTAATATATTGGTTGCATGAAGGATTGTTACTTGAATTCCTAAATTCTGAATTTTATTTCCTTCATTTGTGCCTAAAAACATTGTTAGCCTTTTTCTTGGTTAACCTTTTCCTTGTCTAGCCTTACCTTACACATATTGGTGAATTGCTCTTTGTTGTGGCCATAATCTCTTGAATTGCCTAAGAACTCAAGGGGAATTAGAGTGGTAAAAGGCAAGAGTGTTTCATTAGAGAAAAGCCATAATTGTGTGATACACTTGAGTGGGTGAGGTATTCAAACAGCAACTATAATTGTCTTGTTACGTTTGATTTGTTTGTTTGAGATGTCAGGTACTAATCCTAATGATGGAGTGGGGCTTTCGCAATTCCAAATGCAAGCTTTGATGCAACATTTGGAGAGGTTAATGAAACAACGAGATGATGCGCTCCATGAGAGGTTGGATCAAATGGAGAATAGAGATCATAATGAAGAAGAAAGGAGGAGAAGAGGGAATGATGGTGTTCCTAGACAAAACCGAATTGATGGTATTAAACTCAACATTCCTCCATTTAAAGGAAAGAATGATCCGGAGGCCTACTTGGAGTGGGAGATGAAAATAGAGCATGTTTTCTCATGCAACAACTATGAGGAGGACCAAAAGGTGAAGCTTGCCGCCACGGAGTTTTCCGACTATGCTCTTGTGTGGTGGAACAAGCTACAAAAGGAGAGAGCAAGAAATGAAGAGCCAATGGTTGATACATGGACGGAGATGAAAAAGATCATGAGGAAGCGGTATGTGCCGGCTAGTTACTCAAGGGACATGAAATTCAAGCTCCAAAAACTAACCCAAGGCAACAAGGGGGTTGAGGAGTATTTCAAGGAAATGGATGTGCTCATGATTCAAGCAAATATTGAAGAAGATGAGGAGGTAACTATGGCTCGATTTCTTAATGGTTTGACTAATGATATCCGTGATATTGTTGAGCTGCAGGAGTTTGTTGAAATGGATGATTTGCTTCACAAAGCAATCCAAGTGGAGCAACAATTAAAAAGGAAGGGAGTGGCTAAGAGGAGTTTTACCAACTTTGGTTCTTCTAGTTGGAAAGACAAAGGTAAGAAAGATGGGGCTGCTACTTCTAGTAGTTCCACACCTATCCCATCAAAAACTCGCTCAAAGTCCCAAGAGGAACCCTCTAAAAGGAGTAGAGATGTGAAGTGTTTCAAGTGCCAAGGCCTAGGACACTATGCTTATGAGTGCCCTAACAAAAGGTCCATGGTTCTTAGAGATGGAGAATATATAAGTGAATCCGATGTTGAAGAAGAAGAGGAGAGTGAGTACGTAGAGGAAGAGGAGACTCCGGAGGGAGATTTGTTGATGATTAGGCAGTTACTTGGTGGTCAATTGAAGCATGAGGAGGAGAGCCAAAGAGAAAGCATCTTTCACACTAGATGTTTAATCAATGGCAAGGTGTGCATGGTGATCATTGATGGAGGTAGTTGCACCAATGTGGCTAGTGCTAGATTAGTGTCAAAGCTAAATTTAGCTACTAAACCACATCCTAGGCCATACAAACTTCAATGGCTTAGTAAGGATGGGGAGGTGCAAGTGAGGCAGCAAGTGGAAGTGGACGTTTCCATTGGGAAATACAATGATAAGGTACTTTGTGATGTTGTTCCTATGGAGGCCAGTCACTTACTTTTGGGGAGACCATGGCAATTTGATAAAAGAGCCAATCATGACGGTTACACCAACAAGATCTCTTTCATGCACCAAGACAAAAAGATTGTGCTCAAGCCATTGAGTCCACAAGAAGTATGTGAGGATCAAAAGAAAATGAGAGAAAAACTTCTTCAAGAGAAAAAAGAAAAAGAAAAAGTGAGCAAAACACTTGAGAGTGAGAAAAAGAGGGAAACACTTGAGAGGAAAAAGAGTGAACAAAAGAAGAGTGAAACACTTGAAGTGAGGGAGAGCTATTTAGCCACAAAAAGTGAGGTCAAGAGGTTGTTTCGTGCTAAACAGTCACTATATATCTTGTTTTGCAAAAATCAGATTTTGACCACTAACACTTTTGATGATTTTGAAGTGCCTTCTAGTGTTAAAACTCTTTTGCAGGATTTTCAAGACATGTTTCCACCAAATGTGCCAAATGGACTACCACCTTTGAGGGGAATTGAGCATCAAATTGATCTCATTCCGGGAGCTTCTTTGCCCAATAGGCCAGCCTATAGAAGTAATCCACAAGAAACCAAAGAGATTCAAAGACAAGTGGATGAACTCATTAGCAAAGGTTGGGTAAGAGATAGTATGAGTCATTGTGCTGTCCCAGTGATTTTGGTCCCTAAAAAGGATGGGACATGGCGCATGTGTTCCGATTGTAGAGCCCTTAATAACATCACCATTAAATATAGGCATCCTATACCCAGGCTTGATGATTTGCTTGATGAATTGCATGGTGCATGTTACTTCTCTAAAATCGATTTAAAAAGTGGATACAATCAAATTAGGATTAGAGAAGGGGATGAATGGAAAACTGCTTTTAAAACAAAATATGGTTTGTATGAATGGTTGGTTATGCCTTTTGGCCTAACTAATGCTCCTAGCACTTTCATGAGATTAATGAACCATATCTTGAGAGAGTTCATAGGAAAGTTCGTTGTGGTGTACTTTGATGATATTCTTATCTATAACACTTCACTTGATTTGCATATTGATCATTTAAAATCTGTCTTGACTGTGCTTAGAGAAGAACAATTGTATGCCAATCTTGAAAAATGCATCTTTTGTACTAACCATGTTGTGTTTCTTGGTTTTGTTGTGAGTTCAAAAGGAGTGCAAGTGGATGAGGAGAAGGTTAGGGCTATTCAAGAATGGCCTACACCTAAGTCTGTGACCGAGGTGAGGAGTTTTCATGGCTTAGCAAGTTTTTATAGACGATTTGTGAAGGATTTTAGCACATTGGCAGCACCTCTCAATGAAGTGCTCAAGAAAAATGT
Source organism: Glycine max (assembly GCF_000004515.6). Taxonomy (NCBI): domain Eukaryota; kingdom Viridiplantae; phylum Streptophyta; class Magnoliopsida; order Fabales; family Fabaceae; genus Glycine; species Glycine max. The sequence goes on along the minus strand of NC_038255.2, from coordinate 23,997,888 downwards.
TGGTTTCAAATGGGGAGAGAAACAAGAAGAAGCTTTCAATGTTCTTAAGCAAAAGCTAACTAATGCCCCCATACTTGCGTTGCCAAACTTTCAAAAATCTTTTGAAATTGAGTGTGATGCTTCAAATGTTGGGATTGGGGCTGTGTTGATGCAAGAAGGCCATCCAATTGCTTATTTTAGTGAAAAGTTAAGTGGTCCTACCCTTAACTATTCAACTTATGATAAGGAGTTGTATGCCTTAGTACGGGCTTTGAAAACATGGCAACACTACCTTTATCCCAAGGAATTTGTCATTCATAGTGACCATGAGTCCCTCAAATATATCAAGGGGCAAGGCAAGCTTAACAAAAGGCATGCGAAGTGGGTGGAATTCCTAGAGCAATTCCCTTATGTTATCAAACATAAAAAGGGAAAAGGTAATATTGTAGCCGATGCTCTTTCTCGGCGTCATGCATTACTTTCTATGCTTGAAACAAAATTGATTGGTCTTGAATGTTTGAAAAGCATGTATGAAAATGATGAAACTTTTGGAGAAATTTTTAAAAATTGTGAAAAATTTTCAGAAAATGGTTTCTTTAGACATGAAGGCTTTCTTTTCAAAGAAAACAAATTGTGTGTGCCTAAATGTTCTACTAGAAATTTGCTTGTTTGTGAAGCACATGAAGGAGGTTTAATGGGGCATTTTGGGGTCCAAAAGACTCTAGAAACATTACAAGAACATTTTTATTGGCCTCATATGAAAAAGGATGTGCAGAAATTTTGTGAACATTGCATTGTATGTAAAAAGGCAAAGTCTAAGGTAAAGCCTCATGGATTGTATACTCCATTGCCAATTCCGGAGTATCCTTGGATTGATTTATCCATGGATTTTGTTTTGGGGCTGCCAAAAACAAGCAATGGTAGAGATTCCATTTTTGTGGTTGTTGATAGGTTTTCTAAAATGGCTCATTTTATTCCATGTAAAAAAATTGATGATGCTTCCCATGTGGCTGATTTGTTTTTCAAGGAGATTGTGAGACTCCATGGTTTGCCAAGGAGCATTGTTAGTGATAGGGACTCTAAGTTCCTAAGCCATTTTTGGAGGACTTTGTGGAGCAAGTTGGGCACTAAATTGTTATTTTCAACCACTTGTCACCCACAAACCGATGGGCAAACGGAAGTTGTTAATAGGACTTTGGGAACTTTGCTTAGGACAGTTTTGAGGAAGAACTTAAAAACTTGGGAAGCTTGTTTACCCCATGTTGAATTTGCTTACAATAGAGCTGTTCATAGCACCACTAATTGTTCTCCTTTTGAAGTTGTTTATGGTTTTAACCCACTAACTCCTCTTGATCTTTTGCCTATGCCTAATGTTTCTGTTTTTAAGCATAAAGAAGGTCAAGCAAAGGCGGACTATGTGAAGAAGCTTCATGAGAGAGTCAAAGATCAAATTGAGAGGAAAAATAAAAGCTATGCTAAACAAGCCAACAAAGGAAGAAAGAAGGTTGTCTTCGAACCCGGAGATTGGGTTTGGGTGCACATGAGAAAAGAAAGGTTTCCGGAACAAAGGAAATCAAAGCTTCAACCAAGGGGAGATGGACCATTTGTGCTTGAAAGAATCAATGACAATGCTTACAAAGTTGAGCTGCCCGGTGAGTATAATGTTAGTTCCACCTTCAATGTCTCTGATTTATCTCTTTTTGATGCAGATGGAGAATCCGATTTGAGGACAAATCCTTCTCAAGAGGGAGAGAATGATGAGGACATGTTCAAGAGCAAGGGCAAGGATCCACTTGAAGGACTTGGAGGACCTATGACAAGGGCTAGAGCAAGGAAAGCCAAGGAAGCTCTTCAACAAGTGCTGTCCATACTATTTGAATACAAGCCCAAGTTTCAAGGAAAAAAGTCCAAATAATGGCCCAAATGGAGGAGGACTAAATGACACCACTTTGTCTCAATTTTAGAGTGTTTAGTTTGTCTAAATAATGGCCCAATCCTTGTAAAGTTGGCTGACCAAAAATATGTTTTGGGTTAATCAACTAAAAGGGCTTTAGTTAGGTTTAGTTCAAGTTGTAATAAGGGCCCAATTGGCAACCTAGGCATCAGCCTTTTGGGAGACCAAATGGTGGCTGACTTGTAGGCTGTTGGGGGTGACTTTTGGTTGCCACAATTTCAGTTACACTCAGCCATTAAGTTTTTTTTTAATTCCCTAGGTTAATGGCATTAAGTTATTTTAATTCTAGGTTAGAGGGTCATTACTAAAATCTGCTGTAAAGCTTCTATATAAGCTGAACCATTTTATCAATAAACACAAGTTGAGTTTTATTCAGAAAATTAGAGTTTATCTCTTTTATCTTAGTGAGAGTGATTCTCCTAAATTCTTGAGTGATTCAAGAACACCCTGGCTGTATCAAAGGACTTTCACAACCTTTGTGTGTTGCCCTCGCTGGAAAGAGTGATTCTTTCCTTCCTTTCATCTTCACCCTTGTTCTTTCAAACCACAATTCCAGAAAATCCACCTCTGCCCAGAATTATCTCGTGGCCATAACTCCCGTTTTACGCACTCAAATTAAGTGATTCTTGAGCCTAAATTGAATTTCAAAACGAGACCTTTCACCTCGTTTAGGAATCACCTCATTTGGAGCCCTGTAGCTTCAGTTATTGCCATTTCTATATTTCTGTCCAGCCACCACTTAACCTACATTTTACCATCCCATTCATCCATTTTATGCCAAGAACCACCTGATTAAGACCCACGAAATTAACCACCTTATTTTCCATCCTTACCTTAATCAATTTCCGCATTTTCCATCAAGGTTTAATCCTAGACGATCCTAAGTCAGCCCTTGTTCCATGAGGGTTCATATCATGTAATATATCGAGACTCTCCAAAATGAAAACAGAATCTCCTAGCAAATTCAAACGACAATAACTTTTTACTCGGATGTCTGATTGAGTCTTGTAATATATCGAGACGCTCCAATAGTAAAACGGAAGCTCGTATCAAATTCAAACGACCATAACTTTTTACTCGGATATCCGATTGAGACCCGTAATATATCAAGACGCTCAAAATTGAATACAGAAGCTCTGAGCAAATTAAAACGACAATAACATTTTAACTCGGATGTCCGATTAAGTCCCGTAATACATGGAGACGCTCAAAATTGAAAACAGACGCTCAATAACATTTTAGGGTAGAGGAAGTTTTTTAGTTTAGTGTTGCCTAAAAAATTTACAATGTAGGTCGGCTACAGTTTTTCATTCGAGCACAACTGATGTTTTTTGTTTTGACCGACACCGCCATGTTCTCATTTACTCTGCCAGGAAAACATTAGCCCACCTTGGCAAAAAATGTGATTCATCGATATTGATAAAAAACAATGCTAGCCGATGTCGGCCAGGAAAGATGACCGATCGAGGTTTGAAAAAGAGTATCACCGGATGACACTGATCAAACATTTTACAAATAGACATCATCCCAATATTTATCAGGGATTTAATGGAAAATATAATAGCCGACATCGGTCGTTGAAAAGCCGTGAATTTTCAGCCGACATTGCGCAATTTTTTTTACAAACGCTGGCCGATAATATTTTTTTACGGTAGAGGATGCTTTTTAGTTCGGTGGTTCCGTAAAAATTTACAATGTAGACTGGCTAGGTTTTTTCGTTTGAGCTCAACCGAAGTTGTGTTTTAGCCGACACTGGCATGTTTTCATTTGCTTGGCAAGGAAAACATTAGCCAACCTTGGCAAAAAAATATAATTGATCGATACTGATGGAAAAAAATGCTAGCCGACGTCAGCCAGGAAAGATAACCGATCGAGGTCTAAAAAAAAATCACCGGGTGACGCCGATCGAAAATTTCCTAATCGACATCATCCATATATTATTCAGAGATTGAATAGAAAAAACAACAGCCAACATTAGTCGTTAAATAGCCGCGACTGATATTTTTCAGCCGACATTGCGCAATTGTTTTTGCAAACGCTGGTTGATAATATTTCTTTAGGGTAGAGGAAGTTTTTTTGTTTGGTGTTGCCTAAAAAATTTACAATATAGGTCGGCTACGGTTTTTCGTGCGAGCTCAACCGATGTTTTTTTTCAGACGACACCTCCATGTTCTCATTTACTCGGCAAGGAAAACATTTTCCCACCTCGGAAAAAAAATTTATTCACTGATACTGATCGACAAAAATGCTAAGCCGACATCGGCTAGGAAAGTTAACAGATAGAGGTCTAAAAAAAAATCACCTGGTGACTCCCATCGAACATTTCCTAATCGCATCATCCAAATATTATTCAGGGATTCACTTGACAAAACAACAGCCAACTCAGTCGTCAAATAGTCGCGACTGATATTTTTCAGCCGACATTGCGCAATTTTTTTACAAACGCTGGCCGATAATATTTTTTTACGGTAGAGGATGCGTTTAAGTTCGGTGTTGCTGTAAAAATTTACAATGTAGGTCGGCTAGGTATTTTTGTTCGAGCTTAACCAAACTTTTGTTTTGGCCGACACCATCATGTTTTCATTTACTCGGGAAGGAAAACATTAGCCCACGTCGATAAAACCTTGATTAACCGATACTGATAAAAAAAATGCTAGCCGACGTCGGCCAGGAAAGTTAAGCGATCGAGGTTTAAAAAGGAAGCATCACCGGATGATGCCGATCGAACATTTCCTAATAGACATCATCCAAATATTATTCAAAGATTGAATAGAAAATACAATAGCCGACAACGGTCGTTGTAAAACCTCGACTGATATTTTCAGCCGACATTGCGAAATTGTTTTTACAAGCGCTGGCCGATAATATTTTTTTGCGGTAGAGGATGCGTTTAAGTTCGGTGTTGCCGTAAAAATTTACAATGTAGGTCGGCTAGGTATTTTTGTTTGAGCTTAACCAAACTTTTGTTTTGGCCGACACCATCATGTTTTCATTTACTCGGGAAGGAAAACATTAGCCCATATCGAACAAACCTTGATTCACCGATACTGATAAAAAAAATGCTAGCCGACCTCGGCAAGGAAAGTTAAGCGATCGAGGTTTAAAAAGGAAACATCACCGGATGACGCCGATCGAACATTTCTTAATAGACATCATCCAAATATTATTCAAAGATTGAATAGAAAATACAATAGCCGACATCGGTCGTTGTAAAACCTCGACTGATATTTTCAGCCGACATTGCGCAATTGTTTTTACAAACGCTGGCCGATAAAATTTTTTTTACGGTAGAGGATGGTTTTTTGTTCGGTGTTGCCGTCAAAATTTACAATGTAGGCCAGCTAGGTTTTTTCGTTTCAGCTCAACCGAACTTGTGTTTCGGCCGACACCGGCATGTTTTCATTTGCTTGGCAAGGAAAACATTAGCCAACCTTGGCAAAAAAACATGATTGACCGATACCGATCGAAAAAAATGCTAGCCGACATCGGCCAGGAAAGTTAACCGATCAAGGTCTAAAAAAAAATCACCAGGTGACACCGATCGAAAATTTCCTAATCGACATCATCCAAATATTATTCAGGGTGTGAATAGACAAAACAACAGCCAACATCAGTCGTTAAATAGCCGCGACTGATATTTTTCAGGCGACATTGCGCAATTGTTTTTACAAACGCTGGCTGATAATAATTTTTTACGGTAGAGGATGTGTTTAAGTTCGGTGTTGCCGTAAAAATTTACAATGTAGGTCGGCTAGGTATTTTTGTTCGAGCTTAACGAAACTTTTGTTTTGGGCGACACGATCAGGTTTTCATTTACTCGGGAAGGAAAACATTAGCTCACCTTGAAAAAACCTTGATTAACTGATACTGATAAAAAAAATGCTAGCCGACGTCGGCCAGGAAAGTTTAGCGATCGAGGTTTAAAACGGAAGCTTCACCGGATGACGCTGATCGTACATTTCCTAATAGACATCATCCAAATATTATTCAAAGATTGAATAGAAAATACAATAGCCGACATCGGTCGTTGTAAAACCTCGACTGATATTTTCAGCCGACATTCCGAAATTGTTTTTACAAACGCTGGCCGATAATATTTTTTTACGGTAGAGGATGGTTTTTTGTTCGGTGTTGCCGTTAAAAGTTACAATGTAGGCCAGCTAGGTTTTTTCGTTTCAGCTCAACCGAAGTTGTGTTTCGGCCGACACCGACAAGTTTTCATTTGCTTGGCAAGGAAAACATTAGCCAACCTCGGGAAAAAAACATGATTGAACGATACCGATCGAAAAAAATGCTAGCCGACGTCAGCCAGGAAAGTTAACCCATCGAGGTCTAAAAAAAAAATCACCGGGTGACACCGATCGAAAATTTCCTAATCGACATCATCCAAATATTATTCAGGGTGTGATTAGACAAAACAACAGCCAACATCAGTCGTTAAATAGCCGCGATTGATATTTTTCAGCCGACATTGCGCAATTATTTTTACAAACGCTGGCTGATAATATTTCTGTAGGGTAGAGGATGCGTTTAAGTTCGGTGTTGCTGTAAAAATTTACAATGTAGGTCGGCTAGGTATTTTTGTTCGAGCTTAACCAAACTTTTGTTTTGGCCGACACCATCATGTTTTCATTTACTCGGGAAGGAAAACATTAGCCCACGTCGATAAAACCTTGATTAACCGATACTGATAAAAAAAATGCTAGCCGACGTCGGCCAGGAAAGTTAAGCGATCGAGGTTTAAAAAGGAAGCATCACCGGATGATGCCGATCGAACATTTCCTAATAGACATCATCCAAATATTATTCAAAGATTGAATAGAAAATACAATAGCCGACAACGGTCGTTGTAAAACCTCGACTGATATTTTCAGCCGACATTGCGAAATTGTTTTTACAAGCGCTGGCCGATAATATTTTTTTGCGGTAGAGGATGCGTTTAAGTTCGGTGTTGCCGTAAAAATTTACAATGTAGGTCGGCTAGGTATTTTTGTTTGAGCTTAACCAAACTTTTGTTTTGGCCGACACCATCATGTTTTCATTTACTCGGGAAGGAAAACATTAGCCCATATCGAACAAACCTTGATTCACCGATACTGATAAAAAAAATGCTAGCCGACCTCGGCAAGGAAAGTTAAGCGATCGAGGTTTAAAAAGGAAACATCACCGGATGACGCCGATCGAACATTTCTTAATAGACATCATCCAAATATTATTCAAAGATTGAATAGAAAATACAATAGCCGACATCGGTCGTTGTAAAACCTCGACTGATATTTTCAGCCGACATTGCGCAATTGTTTTTACAAACGCTGGCCGATAAAATTTTTTTTACGGTAGAGGATGGTTTTTTGTTCGGTGTTGCCGTCAAAATTTACAATGTAGGCCAGCTAGGTTTTTTCGTTTCAGCTCAACCGAACTTGTGTTTCGGCCGACACCGGCATGTTTTCATTTGCTTGGCAAGGAAAACATTAGCCCATCTCGGAAAAAAACATGATTGACCGATACTGATCGAAAAAAATGCTAGCCGACGTCGGCCAGGAAAGTTAAGCGATCGAGGTTTAAAACGGAAGCATCATCGGATGACGCCGATCGAACATTTCCTAATAGACATCATCCAAATATTATTCAAAGATTGAATAGAAAATACAATAGCCGACATCGGTCGTTGTAAAACCTCGACTGATATTTTCTGCCGACATTGCGCAATTGTTTTTACAGACGCTGGCCGATAATATTTTTTTTACGGTAGAGGATGGTTTTTTGTACGGTGTTGCCGTAAAAATTTACAATGTAGGTCGGCTAGGTATTTTTGTTCGAGCTTAACCAAACTTTTGTTTTGGCCGACACCATCATGTTTTCATTTACTCGGGAAGGAAAACATTAGCCCACGTCGAAAAAACAATGATTCACCGATACTGATAAAAAAAATGCTTGCCGACGTCGGCCAGGAAAGTTAACCCTTCGAGGTCTAAAAAAAAATCAGCGGGTGACACCGATCGAAAATTTCCTAATCGACATCATCCAAATATTTTTTAGGGCGTGAATAGACAAAACAACAGCCAACATCAGTCGTTAAATAGCCGCGACTGATATTTTTCAGCCGACATTGCGCAATTGTTTTTACAAACGCTGGCTGATAATATTTCTGTAGGGTAGAGGAAGTTTTTTAGTTTGGTGTTGCCTAAAAAATTTACATTATAGGTCGGCTACGGTTTTTCGGGCGAGCTCAACCGATTTTTTTTTTCAGACGACACCGCCATGTTCTCATTTACTCAGAAAGGAAAACATTTTCCCACCTTGGAAAAAAATTTATTCACCGATACTGATCGACAAAAATGCTAGCCGACATCAGCCAGGAAAGTTAACAGATAGAGGTCTAAAAAAAAATCACCTGGTGACCCCGATCGAACATTTCCTAATCGCATCACCCCAATATTATTCAGGGATTGACAAGACAAAACAGCAGCCAACTCAGTCGTCAAATAGTCGCGACTGATATTTTTTAGCCGACATTGCGCAATTTTTTTTTACAGACGCTGGCCGATAATATGTTTTTTACGGTAGAGGATGCGTTTAATTTCAGTGTTGCCGTAAAAATTTACAATGTTGGTCGGCTAGGTATTTTTGTTTGAGCTTAACCAAACTTTTGTTTTGGCCGACACCATCATGTTTTCATTTACTCGGCAAGGAAAACATTAGCCCACCTCGAAAAACCCTTGATTCACCGACACTGACAAAAAAAATGCTAGCCGACGTCGGCCAGGAAAGTTAAGCGATCGAGGTTTAAAACGGAAGCATCATCGGATAACGCCAATCGAACATTTCCTAATAGACATCATCCAAATATTATTCATAGATTGAATAGAAAATACAATAGCCGACATCGGTCGTTGTAAAACCGTGACTGATATTTTTCAGCCGACATTGCGCAATTGTTTTTACAAACGCTGGCTGATAATATTTCTGTAGGGTAGAGGAAGTTTTTTTGTTTGGTGTTGCCTAAAATATTCACACTATAGGTCGGCTACGGTTTTTCGTGCGAGCTCAACCGATGTTTCTTTTCAGACGACACCGCCATGTTCTCATTTACTCGGCAAGGAAAAAATTTTCCCACCTTGGAAAAAAAATTATTCACCGATACTGATCGACAAAAATGCTAGTCGACATCGGCCAGGAAAGTTAACAGATAGAGGTCTGAAAAAGAATCACCTGGTGACCCACATCGAACATTTCCTAATCGCATCATCCAAATATTATTCAGGGATTGACAAGACAAAAACAACAGCCAACTCAGTCGTCAAGTAGTCGCGACTGATATTTTTCAGCCGACATTGCGCAATTTTTATTCACTAACGCTGGCCGATGATATTTTTTTACGGTAGAGGATGCGTTTAAGTTCGGTGTTGCCGTAAAAATTTACAACGCAGGTCGGCTAGGTATTTTTGTTTGAGCTTAACCAAACTTTTGTTTTGGCCAACACCATCATGTTTTCATTTGCTTGGCAAGGAAAACATTAGCCAACCTCGGCAAAAAAACATGATTGACCGATACTGATCGAAAAAAATGCTAGCTGACGTCGGCCAGGAAAGTTAAGCGATCGAGGTTTAAAACGGAAGCATCATCGGATGACGCCGATCGAACATTTCCTAATAGACATCATCCAAATATTATTCAAAGATTGAATAGAAAATACAATAGCCGACATCGGTCGTTGTAAAACCTCGACTGATATTTTCAGCCGACATTGCGCAATTGTTTTTGCAAACGCTGGCCGATAATATTTTTTTTACGGTAGAGGATGGTTTTTTGTACGGTGTTGCCGTAAAAATTTACAATGTAGGCCAGCTAGGTTTTTTCGTTTCAGCTCAACCGAAGTTGTGTTTCGGCCGACACCGGCATGTTTTCATTTGCTTGGCAAGGAAAACATTAGCCAACCTCGGCAAAAAAACATGATTGACCGATACTGATCGAAAAAAATGCTAGCCGACGTCGGCCGGGAAAGTCAACCGATCGAGGTCTAAAAAAAAATCACCGGGTGACACCGATCGAAAATTTCCCGATCGACATCATCCAAATATAATTCGGGGATTGAATAGACAAAACAACAGCCAACATCAGTCGTTAAATAGCCGCGACTGATACTTTTCAGCCGACATTGCGCAATTGTTTTTACAAACGCTGGCTGATAATAATTCTGTAGGGTAGAGGAAGTTTTTTTGTTTGGTGTTGCCTAAAATATTCACACTATAGGTCGGCTACGGTTTTTCGTGCGAGCTCAACCGATGTTTCTTTTCAGACGACACCGCCATGTTCTCATTTACTCGGCAAGGAAAACATTTTCCCCACCTTGGAAAAAAAAAAAAAAATTATTCACCGATACTGATCGACAAAAATGCTAGCCGACATCGGCCAGGAAAGTTAACAGATAGAGAGGTCTGAAAAAGAATCACCTGGTGACCCACATCGAACATTTCCTAATCGCATCATCCAAATATTATTCAGGGATTGACAAGACAAAAACAACAGCCAACTCAGTCGTCAAGTAGTCGCGACTGATATTTTTCAGCCGACATTGCGCAATTTTTTTTCACAAACGCTGGCCGATGATATTTTTTTACGGTAGAGGATGCGTTTAAGTTCGGTGTTGCCGTAAAAATTTACAATGCCGGTCGGCTAGGTATTTTTGTTTGAGCTTAACCAAACATTTGTTTTGGCCGACACCATCATGTTTTCATTTGCTTGGCAAGGAAAACATTAGCCAACCTCGGCAAAAAAACATGATTGACCGATACTGATCGGAAAAAATGCTAGCCGACGTCGGCCAGGAAAGTTAAGCGATCGAGGTTTAAAACGGAAGCATCATCGGATGACGCCGATCGAACATTTCCTATAATAGACATCATCCAAATATTATTCAAAGATTGAACAGAAAATACAATAGCCGACATCGGTCGTTGTAAAACCTCGACTGATATTTTCAGCCGACATTGCGCAATTCTTTTTACAGACGCTGGCCGATAATATTTTTTTTACGGTAGAGGATGGTTTTTTGTACGGTGTTGCCGTAAAAATTTACAATGTAGGCCATCTAGGTTTTTTCGTTTCAGCTCAACCGAAGTTGTGTTTCGGCCGACACCGGCATGTTTTCATTTGCTTGGCAAGGAAAACATTAGCCAACCTCGGCAAAAAAACATGATTGACCGATACTGATCGAAAAAAATGCTAGCCGACGTCGGCCAGGAAAGTTAAGCGATCGAGGTTTAAAACGGAAGCATCATCGGATGACGCCGATCGAACATTTCCTAATAGACATCATCCAAATATTATTCAAAGATTGAGTAGAAAATACAATAGCCGACATCGGTCGTTGTAAAACCTCGACTGATATTTTCTGCCGACATTGCGCAATTGTTTTTACAGACGCTGGCCGATAATATTTTTTTTACGGTAGAGGATGGTTTTTTGTACGGTGTTGCCGTAAAAATTTACAATGTAGGCAAGCTAGGTTTTTTCGTTTCAGCTCAGCCGAAGTTGTGTTTCGGCCGACACCGGCATGTTTTCATTTGCTTGGCAAGGAAAACATTAGGCAACCTCGGCAAAAAAACATGATTGACCGATACTGATCGAAAAAAATGCTAGCCGACGTCGGCCGGGAAAGTCAACCGATCGAGGTCTAAATAAAAATCACCGGGTGACACCGATCGAAAATTTCCCAATCGACATCATCCAAATATAATTCGGGGATTGAATAGACAAAACAACAGCCAACATCAGTCGTTAAATAGCCGCGACTGATATTTTTCAGCCGACATTGCGCAATTGTTTTTACAAACGCTGGCTGATAATATTTCTGTAGGGTAGAGGAAGTTTTTTTGTTTGGTGTTTCCTAAAATATTCACACTATAGGTCGGCTACGGTTTTTCGTGCGAGCTCAACGGATGTTTCTTTTCAGACGACACCGCCATGTTCTCATTTACTCGGCAAGGAAAACATTTTCCCCACCTTGGAAAAAAAAAATTATTCACCGATACTGATCGACAAAAATGCTAGCCGACATCGGCCAGGAAAGTTAACAGATAGAGGTCTGAAAAAGAATCACCTGGTGACCCACATCGAACATTTCCTAATCGCATCATCCAAATATTATTCAGGGATTGACAAGACAAAAACAACAGCCAACTCAGTCGTCAAGTAGTCGCGACTGATATTTTTAAGCCGACATTGCGCAATTTTTTTTCACAAACGCTGGCCGATGATCTTTTTTTACGGTAGAGGATGCGTTTAAGATCGGTGTTGCCGTAAAAATTTACAACGCAGGTCGGCTAGGTATTTTTGTTTGAGCTTAACCAAACTTTTGTTTTGGCCGACACCATCGTGTTTCATTTGCTTGGCAAGGAAAACATTAGCCAACCTCGGCAAAAAAACATGATTGACCGATACTGATCGAAAAAAATGCTAGCCGACGTCGGCCGGGAAAGTCAACCGATCGAGGTCTAAAAAAAAATCACCGGGTGACACCGATCGAAAATTTCCCGATCGACATCATCCAAATATAATTCGGGGATTGAATAGACAAAACAACAGCCAACATCAGTCGTTAAATAGCCGCGACTGATACTTTTCAGCCGACATTGCGCAATTGTTTTTACAAACGCTGGCTGATAATAATTCTGTAGGGTAGAGGAAGTTTTTTTGTTTGGTGTTGCCTAAAATATTCACACTATAGGTCGGCTACGGTTTTTCGTGCGAGCTCAACCGATGTTTCTTTTCAGACGACACCGCCATGTTCTCATTTACACGGCAAGGAAAACATTTTCCCCACCTTGGAAAAAAAAAATTATTCACCGATACTGATCGACAAAAATGCTAGCCGACATCGGCCAGGAAAGTTAACAGATAGAGAGGTCTGAAAAAGAATCACCTGGTGACCCACATCGAACATTTCCTAATCGCATCATCCAAATATTATTCAGGGATTGACAAGACAAAAACAACAGCCAACTCAGTCGTCAAGTAGTCGCGACTGATATTTTTCAGCCGACATTGCGCAATTTTTTTTCACAAACGCTGGCCGATGATATTTTTTTACGGTAGAGGATGCGTTTAAGTTCGGTGTTGCCGTAAAAATTTACAATGCCGGTCGGCTAGGTATTTTTGTTTGAGCTTAACCAAACATTTGTTTTGGCCGACACCATCATGTTTTCATTTGCTTGGCAAGGAAAACATTAGCCAACCTCGGCAAAAAAACATGATTGACCGATACTGATCGGAAAAAATGCTAGCCGACGTCGGCCAGGAAAGTTAAGCGATCGAGGTTTAAAATGGAAGCATCATCGGATGACGCCGATCGAACATTTCCTATAATAGACATCATCCAAATATTATTCAAAGATTGAACAGAAAATACAATAGCCGACATCGGTCGTTGTAAAACCTCGACTGATATTTTCAGCCGACATTGCGCAATTGTTTTTGCAAACGCTGGCCGATAACATTTTTTTTACGGTAGAGGATGGTTTTTTGTACGGTGTTGCCGTAAAAATTTACAATGTAGGCCAGCTAGGTTTTTTCGTTTCAGCTCAACCGAAGTTGTGTTTCGGCCGACACCGGCATGTTTTCATTTGCTTGGCAAGGAAAACATTAGCCAACCTCGGCAAAAAAACATGATTGACCGATACTGATCGAAAAAAATGCTAGCCGACGTCGGCCGGGAAAGTCAACCGATCGAGGTCTAAAAAAAAATCACCGGGTGACACCGATCGAAAATTTCCCGATCGACATCATCCAAATATAATTCGGGGATTGAATAGACAAAACAACAGCCAACATCAGTCGTTAAATAGCCGCGACTGATACTTTTCAGCCGACATTGCGCAATTGTTTTTACAAACGCTGGCTGATAATAATTCTGTAGGGTAGAGGAAGTTTTTTTGTTTGGTGTTGCCTAAAATATTCACACTACAGGTCGGCTACGGTTTTTCGTGCGAGCTCAACGGATGTTTCTTTTCAGACGACACCGCCATGTTCTCATTTACTCGGCAAGGAAAACATTTTCCCCACCTTGGAAAAAAAAAAATTATTCACCGATACTGATCGACAAAAATGCTAGCCGACATCGGCCAGGAAAGTTAACAGATAGAGAGGTCTGAAAAAGAATCACCTGGTGACCCACATCGAACATTTCCTAATCGCATCATCCAAATATTATTCAGGGATTGACAAGACAAAAACAACAGCCAACTCAGTCGTCAAGTAGTCGCGACTGATATTTTTCAGCCGACATTGCGCAATTTTTTTTCACAAACGCTGGCCGATGATATTTTTTTACGGTAGAGGATGCGTTTAAGTTCGGTGTTGCCGTAAAAATTTACAATGCCGGTCGGCTAGGTATTTTTGTTTGAGCTTAACCAAACTTTTGTTTTGGCCGACACCATCGTGTTTTCATTTGCTTGGCAAGGAAAACATTAGCCAACCTCGGCAAAAAAACATGATTGACCGATACTGATCGAAAAAAATGCTAGCCGACTTCGGCCAGGAAAGTTAAGCGATCGAGGTTGAAAACGGGAGCATCATCGGATGACGCCGATCGAACATTTCCTAATAGACATCATCCAAATATTATTCAAAGATTGAATAGAAAATACAATAGCCGACATCGGTCGTTGTAAAACCTCGACTGATATTTTCTGCCGACATTGCGCAATTGTTTTTACAGACGCTGGCCGATAATATTTTTTTTACGGTAGAGGATGGTTTTTTGTACGGTGTTGCCGTAAAAATTTACAATGTAGGCCATCTAGGTTTTTTCGTTTCAGCTCAACCGAAGTTGTGTTTCGGCCGACACCGGCATGTTTTCATTTGCTTGGCAAGGAAAACATTAGCCAACCTCGGCAAAAAAACATGATTGACCGATACTGATCGAAAAAAATGCTAGCCGACGTCGGCCAGGAAAGTTAAGCGATCGAGGTTTAAAACGGAAGCATCATCGGATGACGCCGATCGAACATTTCCTAATAGACATCATCCAAATATTATTCAAAGATTGAATAGAAAATACAATAGCCGACATCGGTCGTTGTAAAACCTCGACTGATATTTTCTGCCGACATTGCGCAATTGTTTTTACAGACGCTGGCCGATAATATTTTTTTTACGGTAGAGGATGGTTTTTTGTACGGTGTTGCCGTAAAAATTTACAATGTAGGCCAGCTAGGTTTTTTCGTTTCAGCTCAACCGAAGTTGTGTTTCGGCCGACACCGCCATGTTCTCATTTACTCGGCAAGGAAAACATTTTCCCCACCTTGGAAAAAAAAAAATTATTCACCGATACTGATCGACAAAAATGCTAGCCGACATCGGCCAGGAAAGTTAACAGATAGAGAGGTCTGAAAAAGAATCACCTGGTGACCCACATCGAACATTTCCTAATCGCATCATCCAAATATTATTCAGGGATTGACAAGACAAAAACAACAGCCAACTCAGTCGTCAAGTAGTCGCGACTGATATTTTTCAGCCGACATTGCGCAATTTTTTTTCACAAACGCTGGCCGATGATATTTTTTTACGGTAGAGGATGCGTTTAAGTTCGGTGTTGCCGTAAAAATTTACAATGCCGGTCGGCTAGGTATTTTTGTTTGAGCTTAACCAAACATTTGTTTTGGCCGACACCATCATGTTTTCATTTGCTTGGCAAGGAAAACATTAGCCAACCTCGGCAAAAAAACATGATTGACCGATACTGATCGGAAAAAATGCTAGCCGACGTCGGCCAGGAAAGTTAAGCGATCGAGGTTTAAAACGGAAGCATCATCGGATGACGCCGATCGAACATTTCCTAATAGACATCATCCAAATATTATTCAAAGATTGAATAGAAAATACAATAGCCGACATCGGTCGTTGTAAAACCTCGACTGATATTTTCAGCCGACATTGCGCAATTGTTTTTACAAACGCTGGCCGATAATATTTTTTTTACGGTAGGGGATGGTACGGTGTTGCCGTAAAAATTTACAATGTAGGCCAGCTAGGTTTTTTCGTTTCAGCTCAACCGAAGTTGTGTTTCGGCCGACACCGGCATGTTTTCATTTGCTTGGCAAGGAAAACATTAGCCAACCTCGGCAAAAAAACATGATTGACCGATACTGATCGAAAAAAATGCTAGCCGACGTCGGCCGGGAAAGTCAACCGATCGAGGTCTAAAAAAAAATCACCGGGCGACACCGATCGAAAATTTCCCGATCGACATCATCCAAATATAATTCGGGGATTGAATAGACAAAACAACAGCCAACATCAGTCGTTAAATAGCCACGACTGATACTTTTCAGCCGACATTGCGCAATTGTTTTTACAAACGCTGGCTGATAATAATTCTGTAGGGTAGAGGAAGTTTTTTTGTTTGGTGTTGCCTAAAATATTCACACTATAGGTCGGCTACGGTTTTTCGTGCGAGCTCAACCGATGTTTCTTTTCAGACGACACCGCCATGTTCTCATTTACTCGGCAAGGAAAACATTTTCCCCACCTTGGAAAAAAAAAAAATTATTCACCGATACTGATCGACAAAAATGCTAGCCGACATCGGCCAGGAAAGTTAACAGATAGAGAGGTCTGAAAAAGAATCACCTGGTGACCCACATCGAACATTTCCTAATCGCATCATCCAAATATTATTCAGGGATTGACAAGACAAAAACAACAGCCAACTCAGTCGTCAAGTAGTCGCGACTGATATTTTTCAGCCGACATTGCGCAATTTATTTTCACAAACGCTGGCCGATGATATTTTTTTACGGTAGAGGATGCGTTTAAGTTCGGTGTTGCCGTAAAAATTTACAATGCCGGTCGGCTAGGTATTTTTGTTTGAGCTTAACCAAACATTTGTTTTGGCCGACACCATCATGTTTTCATTTGCTTGGCAAGGAAAACATTAGCCAACCTCGGCAAAAAAACATGATTGACCGATACTGATCGGAAAAAATGCTAGCCGACGTCGGCCAGGAAAGTTAAGCGATCGAGGTTTAAAACGGAAGCATCATCGGATGACGCCGATCGAACATTTCCTATAATAGACATCATCCAAATATTATTCAAAGATTGAATAGAAAATACAATAGCCGACATCGGTCGTTGTAAAACCTCGACTGATATTTTCAGCCGACATTGCGCAATTGTTTTTACAAACGCTGGCCGATAATATTTTTTTTTACGGTAGGGGATGGTTTTTTGTTGCCGTAAAAATTTACAATGTAGGCCAGCTAGGTTTTTTCGTTTCAGCTCAACCGAAGTTGTGTTTCGGCCGACACCGGCATGTTTTCATTTGCTTGGCAAGGAAAACATTAGCCAACCTCGGCAAAAAAACATGATTGACCGATACTGATCGAAAAAAATGCTAGCCGACGTCGGCCGGGAAAGTCAACCGATCGAGGTCTAAAAAAAAATCACCGGGTGACACCGATCGAAAATTTCCCGATCGACATCATCCAAATATAATTCGGGGATTGAATAGACAAAACAACAGCCAACATCAGTCGTTAAATAGCCGCGACTGATACTTTTCAGCCGACATTGCGCAATTGTTTTTACAAACGCTGGCTGATAATAATTCTGTAGGGTAGAGGAAGTTTTTTTGTTTGGTGTTGCCTAAAATATTCACACTATAGGTCGGCTACGGTTTTTCGTGCGAGCTCAACGGATGTTTCTTTTCAGACGACACCGCCATGTTCTCATTTACTCGGCAAGGAAAACATTTTCCCCACCTTGGAAAAAAAAAAATTATTCACCGATACTGATCGACAAAAATGCTAGCCGACATCGGCCAGGAAAGTTAACAGATAGAGAGGTCTGAAAAAGAATCACCTGGTGACCCACATCGAACATTTCCTAATCGCATCATCCAAATATTATTCAGGGATTGACAAGACAAAAACAACAGCCAACTCAGTCGTCAAGTAGTCGCGACTGATATTTTTCAGCCGACATTGCGCAATTTTTTTTCACAAACGCTGGCCGATGATATTTTTTTACGGTAGAGGATGCGTTTAAGTTCGGTGTTGCCGTAAAAATTTACAATGCCGGTCGGCTAGGTATTTTTGTTTGAGCTTAACCAAACATTTGTTTTGGCCGACACCATCATGTTTTCATTTGCTTGGCAAGGAAAACATTAGCCAACCTCGGCAAAAAAACATGATTGACCGATACTGATCGGAAAAAATGCTAGCCGACGTCGGCCAGGAAAGTTAAGCGATCGAGGTTTAAAACGGAAGCATCATCGGATGACGCCGATCGAACATTTCCTATAACAGACATCATCCAAATATTATTCAAAGATTGAATAGAAAATACAATAGCCGACATCGGTCGTTGTAAAACCTCGACTGATATTTTCAGCCGACATTGCGCAATTGTTTTTACAAACGCTGGCCGATAATATTTTTTTTTACGGTAGGGGATGGTTTTTTGTTGCCGTAAAAATTTACAATGTAGGCCAGCTAGGTTTTTTCGTTTCAGCTCAACCGAAGTTGTGTTTCGGCCGACACCGGCATGTTTTCATTTGCTTGGCAAGGAAAACATTAGCACACCTCGGCAAAAAAACATGATTGACCGATACTGATCGAAAAAAATGCTAGCCGACGTCGGCCGGGAAAGTCAACCGATCGAGGTCTAAAAAAAAATCACCGGGTGACACCGATCGAAAATTTCCCGATCGACATCATCCAAATATAATTCGGGGATTGAATAGACAAAACAACAGCCAACATCAGTCGTTAAATAGCCGCGACTGATACTTTTCAGCCGACATTGCGCAATTGTTTTTACAAACGCTGGCTGATAATAATTCTGTAGGGTAGAGGAAGTTTTTTTGTTTGGTGTTGCCTAAAATATTCACACTATAGGTCGGCTACGGTTTTTCGTGCGAGCTCAACCGATGTTTCTTTTCAGACGACACCGCCATGTTCTCATTTACTCGGCAAGGAAAACATTTTCCCCACCTTGGAAAAAAAAAAATTATTCACCGATACTGATCGACAAAAATGCTAGCCGACATCGGCCAGGAAAGTTAACAGATAGAGAGGTCTGAAAAAGAATCACCTGGTGACCCACATCGAACATTTCCTAATCGCATCATCCAAATATTATTCAGGGATTGACAAGACAAAAACAACAGCCAACTCAGTCGTCAAGTAGTCGCGACTGATATTTTTCAGCCGACATTGCGCAATTTTTTTTCACAAACGCTGGCCGATGATATTTTTTTACGGTAGAGGATGCGTTTAAGTTCGGTGTTGCCGTAAAAATTTACAATGCCGGTCGGCTAGGTATTTTTGTTTGAGCTTAACCAAACATTTGTTTTGGCCGACACCATCATGTTTTCATTTGCTTGGCAAGGAAAACATTAGCCAACCTCGGCAAAAAAACATGATTGACCGATACTGATCGGAAAAAATGCTAGCCGACGTCGGCCAGGAAAGTTAAGCGATCGAGGTTTAAAACGGAAGCATCATCGGATGACGCCGATCGAACATTTCCTATAATAGACATCATCCAAATATTATTCAAAGATTGAATAGAAAATACAATAGCCGACATCGGTCGTTGTAAAACCTCGACTGATATTTTCAGCCGACATTGCGCAATTGTTTTTACAAACGCTGGCCGATAATATTTTTTTTTACGGTAGGGGATGGTTTTTTGTTGCCGTAAAAATTTACAATGTAGGCCAGCTAGGTTTTTTCGTTTCAGCTCAACCGAAGTTGTGTTTCGGCCGACACCGGCATGTTTTCATTTGCTTGGCAAGGAAAACATTAGCCAACCTCGGCAAAAAAACATGATTGACCGATACTGATCGAAAAAAATGCTAGCCGACGTCGGCCGGGAAAGTCAACCGATCGAGGTCTAAAAAAAAATCACCGGGTGACACCGATCGAAAATTTCCCGATCGACATCATCCAAATATAATTCGGGGATTGAATAGACAAAACAACAGCCAACATCAGTCGTTAAATAGCCGCGACTGATACTTTTCAGCCGACATTGCGCAATTGTTTTTACAAACGCTGGCTGATAATAATTCTGTAGGGTAGAGGAAGTTTTTTTTGTTTGGTGTTGCCTAAAATATTCACACTATAGGTCGGCTACGGTTTTTCGTGCGAGCTCAACCGATGTTTCTTTTCAGACGACACCGCCATGTTCTCATTTACTCGGCAAGGAAAACATTTTCCCCTCCTTGGAAAAAAAAAAATTATTCACCGATACTGATCGACAAAAATGCTAGCCGACATCGGCCAGGAAAGTTAACAGATAGAGAGGTCTGAAAAAGAATCACCTGGTGACCCACATCGAACATTTCCTAATCGCATCATCCAAATATTATTCAGGGATTGACAAGACAAAAACAACAGCCAACTCAGTCGTCAAGTAGTCGCGACTGATATTTTTCAGCCGACATTGCGCAATTTTTTTTCACAAACGCTGGCCGATGATATTTTTTTACGGTAGAGGATGCGTTTAAGTTCGGTGTTGCCGTAAAAATTTACAATGCCGGTCGGCTAGGTATTTTTGTTTGAGCTTAACCAAACATTTGTTTTGGCCGACACCATCATGTTTTCATTTGCTTGGCAAGGAAAACATTAGCCAACCTCGGCAAAAAAACATGATTGACCGATACTGATCGGAAAAAATGCTAGCCGACGTCGGCCAGGAAAGTTAAGCGATCGAGGTTTAAAACGGAAGCATCATCGGATGACGCCGATCGAACATTTCCTATAATAGACATCATCCAAATATTATTCAAAGATTGAACAGAAAATACAATAGCCGACATCGGTCGTTGTAAAACCTCGACTGATATTTTCAGCCGACATTGCGCAATTGTTTTTGCAAACGCTGGCCGATAATATTTTTTTTTACGGTAGGGGATGGTTTTTTGTTGCCGTAAAAATTTACAATGTAGGCCAGCTAGGTTTTTTCGTTTCAGCTCAACCGAAGTTGTGTTTCGGCCGACACCGGCATGTTTTCATTTGCTTGGCAAGGAAAACATTAGCCAACCTCGGCAAAAAAACATGATTGACCGATACTGATCGAAAAAAATGCTAGCCGACGTCGGCCGGGAAAGTCAACCGATCGAGGTCTAAAAAAAAATCACCGGGTGACACCGATCGAAAATTTCCCGATCGACATCATCCAAATATAATTCGGGGATTGAATAGACAAAACAACAGCCAACATCAGTCGTTAAATAGCCGCGACTGATACTTTTCAGCCGACATTGCGCAATTGTTTTTACAAACGCTGGCTGATAATAATTCTGTAGGGTAGAGGAAGTTTTTTTGTTTGGTGTTGCCTAAAATATTCACACTATAGGTCGGCTACGGTTTTTCGTGCGAGCTCAACCGATGTTTCTTTTCAGACGACACCGCCATGTTCTCATTTACTCGGCAAGGAAAACATTTTCCCCACCTTGGAAAAAAAAAAATTATTCACCGATACTGATCGACAAAAATGCTAGCCGACATCGGCCAGGAAAGTTAACAGATAGAGAGGTCTGAAAAAGAATCACCTGGTGACCCACATCGAACATTTCCTAATCGCATCATCCAAATATTATTCAGGGATTGACAAGACAAAAACAACAGCCAACTCAGTCGTCAAGTAGTCGCGACTGATATTTTTCAGCCGACATTGCGCAATTTTTTTTCACAAACGCTGGCCGATGATATTTTTTTACGGTAGAGGATGCGTTTAAGTTCGGTGTTGCCGTAAAAATTTACAATGCCGGTCGGCTAGGTATTTTTGTTTGAGCTTAACCAAACATTTGTTTTGGCCGACACCATCATGTTTTCATTTGCTTGGCAAGGAAAACATTAGCCAACCTCGGCAAAAAAACATGATTGACCGATACTGATCGGAAAAAATGCTAGCCGACGTCGGCCAGGAAAGTTAAGCGATCGAGGTTTAAAACGGAAGCATCATCGGATGACGCCGATCGAACATTTCCTATAACAGACATCATCCAAATATTATTCAAAGATTGAACAGAAAATACAATAGCCGACATCGGTCATTGTAAAACCTCGACTGATATTTTCAGCCGACATTGCGCAATTGTTTTTACAAACGCTGGCCGATAATATTTTTTTTTACGGTAGGGGATGGTTTTTTGTTGCCGTAAAAATTTACAATGTAGGCCAGCTAGGTTTTTTCGTTTCAGCTCAACCGAAGTTGTGTTTCGGCCGACACCGGCATGTTTTCATTTGCTTGGCAAGGAAAACATTAGCCAACCTCGGCAAAAAAACATGATTGACCGATACTGATCGAAAAAAATGCTAGCCGACGTCGGCCGGGAAAGTCAACCGATCGAGGTCTAAAAAAAAATCACCGGGTGACACCGATCGAAAATTTCCCGATCGACATCATCCAAATATAATTCGGGGATTGAATAGACAAAACAACAGCCAACATCAGTCGTTAAATAGCCGCGACTGATACTTTTCAGCCGACATTGCGCAATTGTTTTTACAAACGCTGGCTGATAATAATTCTGTAGGGTAGAGGAAGTTTTTTTTGTTTGGTGTTGCCTAAAATATTCACACTATAGGTCGGCTACGGTTTTTCGTGCGAGCTCAACCGATGTTTCTTTTCAGACGACACCGCCATGTTCTCATTTACTCGGCAAGGAAAACATTTTCCCCACCTTGGAAAAAAAAAAATTATTCACCGATACTGATCGACAAAAATGCTAGCCGACATCGGCCAGGAAAGTTAACAGATAGAGAGGTCTGAAAAAGAATCACCTGGTGACCCACATCGAACATTTCCTAATCGCATCATCCAAATATTATTCAGGGATTGACAAGACAAAAACAACAGCCAACTCAGTCGTCAAGTAGTCGCGACTGATATTTTTCAGCCGACATTGCGCAATTTTTTTTCACAAACGCTGGCCGATGATATTTTTTTACGGTAGAGGATGCGTTTAAGTTCGGTGTTGCCGTAAAAATTTACAATGCCGGTCGGCTAGGTATTTTTGTTTGAGCTTAACCAAACATTTGTTTTGGCCGACACCATCATGTTTTCATTTGCTTGGCAAGGAAAACATTAGCCAACCTCGGCAAAAAAACATGATTGACCGATACTGATCGGAAAAAATGCTAGCCGACGTCGGCCAGGAAAGTTAAGCGATCGAGGTTTAAAACGGAAGCATCATCGGATGACGCCGATCGAACATTTCCTATAATAGACATCATCCAAATATTATTCAAAGATTGAATAGAAAATACAATAGCCGACATCGGTCGTTGTAAAACCTCGACTGATATTTTCAGCCGACATTGCGCAATTGTTTTTACAAACGCTGGCCGATAATATTTTTTTTTACGGTAGGGGATGGTTTTTTGTTGCCGTAAAAATTTACAATGTAGGCCAGCTAGGTTTTTTCGTTTCAGCTCAACCGAAGTTGTGTTTCGGCCGACACCGGCATGTTTTCATTTGCTTGGCAAGGAAAACATTAGCCAACCTCGGCAAAAAAACATGATTGACCGATACTGATCGAAAAAAATGCTAGCCGACGTCGGCCGGGAAAGTCAACCGATCGAGGTCTAAAAAAAAATCACCGGGTGACACCGATCGAAAATTTCCCGATCGACATCATCCAAATATAATTCGGGGATTGAATAGACAAAACAACAGCCAACATCAGTCGTTAAATAGCCGCGACTGATACTTTTCAGCCGACATTGCGCAATTGTTTTTACAAACGCTGGCTGATAATAATTCTGTAGGGTAGAGGAAGTTTTTTTGTTTGGTGTTGCCTAAAATATTCACACTATAGGTCGGCTACGGTTTTTCGTGCGAGCTCAACCGATGTTTCTTTTCAGACGACACCGCCATGTTCTCATTTACTCGGCAAGGAAAACATTTTCCCCACCTTGGAAAAAAAAAAAAAATTATCACCGATACTGATCGACAAAAATGCTAGCCGACATCGGCCAGGAAAGTTAACAGATAGAGAGGTCTGAAAAAGAATCACCTGGTGACCCACATCGAACATTTCCTAATCGCATCATCCAAATATTATTCAGGGATTGACAAGACAAAAACAACAGCCAACTCAGTCGTCAAGTAGTCGCGACTGATATTTTTCAGCCGACATTGCGCAATTTTTTTTCACAAACGCTGGCCGATGATATTTTTTTACGGTAGAGGATGCGTTTAGGTTCGGTGTTGCCGTAAAAATTTACAATGCAGGTCGGCTAGGTATTTTTGTTTGAGCTTAACCAAACATTTGTTTTGGCCGACACCATCATGTTTTCATTTGCTTGGCAAGGAAAACATTAGCCAACCTCGGCAAAAAAACATGATTGACCGATACTGATCGGAAAAAATGCTAGCCGACGTCGGCCAGGAAAGTTAAGCGATCGAGGTTTAAAACGGAAGCATCATCGGATGACGCCGATCGAACATTTCCTATAATAGACATCATCCAAATATTATTCAAAGATTGAACAGAAAATACAATAGCCGACATCGGTCGTTGTAAAACCTCGACTGATATTTTCAGCCGACATTGCGCAATTGTTTTTGCAAACGCTGGCCGATAATATTTTTTTTACGGTAGAGGATGGTTTTTTGTACGGTGTTGCCGTAAAAATTTACAATGCAGGCCAGCTAGGTTTTTTCGTTTCAGCTCAACCGAAGTTGTGTTTCGGCCGACACCGGCATGTTTTCATTTGCTTGGCAAGGAAAACATTAGCCAACCTCGGCAAAAAAACATGATTGACCGATACTGATCGAAAAAAATGCTAGCCGATGTCGGCCGGGAAAGTCAACCGATCGAGGTCTAAAAAAAAATCACCGGGCGACACCGATCGAAAATTTCCCGATCGACATCATCCAAATATAATTCGGGGATTGAATAGACAAAACAACAGCCAACATCAGTCGTTAAATAGCCGCGACTGATACTTTTCAGCCGACATTGCGCAATTGTTTTTACAAACGCTGGCTGATAATAATTCTGTAGGGTAGAGGAAGTTTTTTTGTTTGGTGTTGCCTAAAATATTCACACTATAGGTCGGCTACGGTTTTTCGTGCGAGCTCAACCGATGTTTCTTTTCAGACGACACCGCCATGTTCTCATTTACTCAGCAAGGAAAACATTTTCCCCACCTTGGAAAAAAAAAAAAAATTATTCACCGATACTGATCGACAAAAATGCTAGCCGACATCGGCCAAGAAAGTTAACAGATAGAGAGGTCTGAAAAAGAATCACCTGGTGACCCACATCGAACATTTCCTAATCGCATCATCCAAATATTATTCAGGGATTGACAAGACAAAAACAACAGCCAACTCAGTCGTCAAGTAGTCGCGACTGATATTTTTCAGCCGACATTGCGCAATTTTTTTTCACAAACGCTGGCCGATGATATTTTTTTACGGTAGAGGATGCGTTTAGGTTCGGTGTTGCCGTAAAAATTTACAATGCAGGTCGGCTAGGTATTTTTGTTTGAGCTTAACCAAACATTTGTTTTGGCCGACACCATCATGTTTTCATTTGCTTGGCAAGGAAAACATTAGCCAACCTCGGCAAAAAAACATGAGTGACCGATACTGATCGGAAAAAATGCTAGCCGACGTCGGCCAGGAAAGTTATGCGATCGAGGTTTAAAACGGGAGCATCATCGGATGACGCCGATCGAACATTTCCTATAATAGACATCATCCAAATATTATTCAAAGATTGAACAGAAAATACAATAGCCGACATCGGTCGTTGTAAAACCTCGACTGATATTTTCAGCCGACATTGCGCAATTGTTTTTGCAAACGCTGGCCGATAATATTTTTTTTACGGTAGAGGATGGTTTTTTGTACGGTGTTGCCGTAAAAATTTACAATGCAGGCCAGCTAGGTTTTTTCGTTTCAGCTCAACCGAAGTTGTGTTTCGGCCGACACCGGCATGTTTTCATTTGCTTGGCAAGGAAAACATTAGCCAACCTCGGCAAAAAAAACATGATTGACCGATACTGATCGAAAAAAATGCTAGCCGACGTCGGCCGGGAAAGTCAACCGATCGAGGTCTAAAAAAAAATCACCGGGCGACACCGATCGAAAATTTCCCGATCGACATCATCCAAATATAATTCGGGGATTGAATAGACAAAACAACAGCCAACATCAGTCGTTAAATAGCCACGACTGATACTTTTCAGCCGACATTGCGCAATTGTTTTTACAAACGCTGGCTGATAATAATTCTGTAGGGTAGAGGAAGTTTTTTTGTTTGGTGTTGCCTAAAATATTCACACTATAGGTCGGCTACGGTTTTTCGTGCGAGCTCAACCGATGTTTCTTTTCAGACGACACCGCCATGTTCTCATTTACTCGGCAAGGAAAACATTTTCCCCACCTTGGAAAAAAAAAAAATTATTCACCGATACTGATCGACAAAAATGCTAGCCGACATCGGCCAGGAAAGTTAACAGATAGAGAGGTCTGAAAAAGAATCACCTGGTGACCCACATCGAACATTTCCTAATCGCATCATCCAAATATTATTCAGGGATTGACAAGACAAAAACAACAGCCAACTCAGTCGTCAAGTAGTCGCGACTGATATTTTTCAGCCGACATTGCGCAATTTTTTTTCACAAACGCTGGCCGATGATATTTTTTTACGGTAGAGGATGCGTTTAAGTTCGGTGTTGCCGTAAAAATTTACAATGCCGGTCGGCTAGGTATTTTTGTTTGAGCTTAACCAAACATTTGTTTTGGCCGACACCATCATGTTTTCATTTGCTTGGCAAGGAAAACATTAGCCAACCTCGGCAAAAAAACATGATTGACCGATACTGATCGGAAAAAATGCTAGCCGACGTCGGCCAGGAAAGTTAAGCGATCGAGGTTTAAAACGGAAGCATCATCGGATGACGCCGATCGAACATTTCCTATAATAGACATCATCCAAATATTATTCAAAGATTGAACAGAAAATACAATAGCCGACATCGGTCGTTGTAAAACCTCGACTGATATTTTCAGCCGACATTGCGCAATTGTTTTTGCAAACGCTGGCCGATAACATTTTTTTTACGGTAGAGGATGGTTTTTTGTACGGTGTTGCCGTAAAAATTTACAATGTAGGCCAGCTAGGTTTTTTCGTTTCAGCTCAACCGAAGTTGTGTTTCGGCCGACACCGGCATGTTTTCATTTGCTTGGCAAGGAAAACATTAGCCAACCTCGGCAAAAAAACATGATTGACCGATACTGATCGAAAAAAATGCTAGCCGATGTCGGCCGGGAAAGTCAACCGATCGAGGTCTAAAAAAAAATCACCGGGTGACACCGATCGAAAATTTCCCGATCGACATCATCCAAATATAATTCGGGGATTGAATAGACAAAACAACAGCCAACATCAGTCGTTAAATAGCCGCGACTGATACTTTTCAGCCGACATTGCGCAATTGTTTTTACAAACGCTGGCTGATAATAATTCTGTAGGGTAGAGGAAGTTTTTTTGTTTGGTGTTGCCTAAAATATTCACACTATAGGTCGGCTACGGTTTTTCGTGCGAGCTCAACCGATGTTTCTTTTCAGACGACACCGCCATGTTCTCATTTACTCGGCAAGGAAAACATTTTCCCCACCTTGGAAAAAAAAAAAATTATTCACCGATACTGATCGACAAAAATGCTAGCCGACATCGGCCAGGAAAGTTAACAGATAGAGAGGTCTGAAAAAGAATCACCTGGTGACCCACATCGAACATTTCCTAATCGCATCATCCAAATATTATTCAGGGATTGACAAGACAAAAACAACAGCCAACTCAGTCGTCAAGTAGTCGCGACTGATATTTTTCAGCCGACATTGCGCAATTTTTTTTCACAAACGCTGGCCGATGATATTTTTTTACGGTAGAGGATGCGTTTAAGTTCGGTGTTGCCGTAAAAATTTACAATGCCGGTCGGCTAGGTATTTTTGTTTGAGCTTAACCAAACATTTGTTTTGGCCGACACCATCATGTTTTCATTTGCTTGGATGGGAAAACATTAGCCAACCTCGGCAAAAAAACATGATTGACCGATACTGATCGGAAAAAATGCTAGCCGACGTCGGCCAGGAAAGTTAAGCGATCGAGGTTTAAAACGGAAGCATCATCGGATGACGCCGATCGAACATTTCCTATAACAGACATCATCCAAATATTATTCAAAGATTGAATAGAAAATACAATAGCCGACATCGGTCGTTGTAAAACCTCGACTGATATTTTCAGCCGACATTGCGCAATTGTTTTTGCAAACGCTGGCCGATAACATTTTTTTTTACGGTAGGGGATGGTTTTTTGTTGCCGTAAAAATTTACAATGTAGGCCAGCTAGGTTTTTTCGTTTCAGCTCAACCGAAGTTGTGTTTCGGCGACACCGGCATGTTTTCATTTGCTTGGCAAGGAAAACATTAGCCAACCTCGGCAAAAAAACATGATTGACCGATACTGATCGAAAAAAATGCTAGCCGACGTCGGCCGGGAAAGTCAACCGATCGAGGTCTAAAAAAAATCACCGGGTGACACCGATCGAAAATTTCCCAATCGACATCATCCAAATATAATTCGGGGATTGAATAGAGAAAACAACAGCCAACATCAGTCGTTAAATAGCCGCGACTGATACTTTTCAGCCGACATTGCGCAATTGTTTTTACAAACGCTGGCTGATAATAATTCTGTAGGGTAGAGGAAGTTTTTTTGTTTGGTGTTGCCTAAAATATTCACACTATAGGTCGGCTACGGTTTTTCGTGCGAGCTCAACCGATGTTTCTTTTCAGACGACACCGCCATGTTCTCATTTACTCGGCAAGGAAAACATTTTCCCCACCTTGGAAAAAAAAAAATTATTCACCGATACTGATCGACAAAAATGCTAGCCGACATCGGCCAGGAAAGTTAACAGATAGAGAGGTATGAAAAAGAATCACCTGGTGACCCACATCGAACATTTCCTAATCGCATCATCCAAATATTATTCAGGGATTGACAAGACAAAAACAACAGCCAACTCAGTCGTCAAGTAGTCGCGACTGATATTTTTCAGCCGACATTGCGCAATTTTTTTTCACAAACGCTGGCCGATGATATTTTTTTACGGTAGAGGATGCGTTTAAGTTCGGTGTTGCCGTAAAAATTTACAATGCCGGTCGGCTAGGTATTTTTGTTTGAGCTTAACCAAACATTTGTTTTGGCCGACACCATCATGTTTTCATTTGCTTGGCAAGGAAAACATTAGCCAACCTCGGCAAAAAAACATGATTGACCGATACTGATCGGAAAAAATGCTAGCCGACGTCGGCCAGGAAAGTTAAGCGATCGAGGTTTAAAACGGAAGCATCATCGGATGACGCCGATCGAACATTTCCTATAACAGACATCATCCAAATATTATTCAAAGATTGAATAGAAAATACAATAGCCGACATCGGTCGTTGTAAACCCTCGACTGATATTTTCAGCCGACATTGCGCAATTGTTTTTGCAAACGCTGGCCGATAATATTTTTTTTTACGGTAGGGGATGGTTTTTTGTTGCCGTAAAAATTTACAATGTAGGCCAGCTAGGTTTTTTCGTTTCAGCTCAACCGAAGTTGTGTTTCGGCCGACACCGGCATGTTTTCATTTGCTTGGCAAGGAAAACATTAGCCAACCTCGGCAAAAAAACATGATTGACCGATACTGATCGAAAAAAATGCTAGCCGACGTCGGCCGGGAAAGTCAACCGATCGAGGTCTAAAAAAAAATCACCGGGTGACACCGATCGAAAATTTCCCGATCGACATCATCCAAATATAATTCGGGGATTGAATAGACAAAACAACAGCCAACATCAGTCGTTAAATAGCCGCGACTGATACTTTTCAGCCGACATTGCGCAATTGTTTTTACAAACGCTGGCTGATAATAATTCTGTAGGGTAGAGGAAGTTTTTTTGTTTGGTGTTGCCTAAAATATTCACACTATAGGTCGGCTACGGTTTTTCGTGCGAGCTCAACCGATGTTTCTTTTCAGACGACACCGCCATGTTCTCATTTACTCGGCAAGGAAAACATTTTCCCCACCTTGGAAAAAAAAAAATTATTCACCGATACTGATCGACAAAAATGCTAGCCGACATCGGCCAGGAAAGTTAACAGATAGAGAGGTCTGAAAAAGAATCACCTGGTGACCCACATCGAACATTTCCTAATCGCATCATCCAAATATTATTCAGGGATTGACAAGACAAAAACAACAGCCAACTCAGTCGTCAAGTAGTCGCGACTGATATTTTTCAGCCGACATTGCGCAATTTTTTTTCACAAACGCTGGCCGATGATATTTTTTTACGGTAGAGGATGCGTTTAAGTTCGGTGTTGCCGTAAAAATTTACAATGCCGGTCGGCTAGGTATTTTTGTTTGAGCTTAACCAAACATTTGTTTTGGCCGACACCATCATGTTTTCATTTGCTTGGCAAGGAAAACATTAGCCAACCTCGGCAAAAAAACATGATTGACCGATACTGATCGGAAAAAATGCTAGCCGACGTCGGCCAGGAAAGTTAAGCGATCGAGGTTTAAAACGGAAGCATCATCGGATGACGCCGATCGAACATTTCCTATAATAGACATCATCCAAATATTATTCAAAGATTGAACAGAAAATACAATAGCCGACATCGGTCGTTGTAAAACCTCGACTGATATTTTCAGCCGACATTGCGCAATTGTTTTTGCAAACGCTGGCCGATAATATTTTTTTTTACGGTAGGGGATGGTTTTTTGTTGCCGTAAAAATTTACAATGTAGGCCAGCTAGGTTTTTTCGTTTCAGCTCAACCGAAGTTGTGTTTCGGCCGACACCGGCATGTTTTCATTTGCTTGGCAAGGAAAACATTAGCCAACCTCGGCAAAAAAACATGATTGACCGATACTGATCGAAAAAAATGCTAGCCGACGTCGGCCGGGAAAGTCAACCGATCGAGGTCTAAAAAAAAATCACCGGGCGACACCGATCGAAAATTTCCCGATCGACATCATCCAAATATAATTCGGGGATTGAATAGACAAAACAACAGCCAACATCAGTCGTTAAATAGCCGCGACTGATACTTTTCAGCCGACATTGCGCAATTGTTTTTACAAACGCTGGCTGATAATAATTCTGTAGGGTAGAGGAAGTTTTTTTGTTTGGTGTTGCCTAAAATATTCACACTATAGGTCGGCTACGGTTTTTCGTGCGAGCTCAACCGATGTTTCTTTTCAGACGACACCGCCATGTTCTCATTTACTCGGCAAGGAAAACATTTTCCCCACCTTGGAAAAAAAAAAAAAATTATCACCGATACTGATCGACAAAAATGCTAGCCGACATCGGCCAGGAAAGTTAACAGATAGAGGGGTCTGAAAAAGAATCACCTGGTGACCCACATCGAACATTTCCTAATCGCATCATCCAAATATTATTCAGGGATTGACAAGACAAAAACAACAGCCAACTCAGTCGTCAAGTAGTCGCGACTGATATTTTTCAGCCGACATTGCGCAATTTTTTTTCACAAACGCTGGCCGATGATATTTTTTTACGGTAGAGGATGCGTTTAAGTTCGGTGTTGCCGTAAAAATTTACAATGCCGGTCGGCTAGGTATTTTTGTTTGAGCTTAACCAAACATTTGTTTTGGCCGACACCATCATGTTTTCATTTGCTTGGCAAGGAAAACATTAGCCAACCTCGGCAAAAAAACATGATTGACCGATACTGATCGGAAAAAATGCTAGCCGACGTCGGCCAGGAAAGTTAAGCGATCGAGGTTTAAAACGGAAGCATCATCGGATGACGCCGATCGAACATTTCCTATAATAGACATCATCCAAATATTATTCAAAGATTGAACAGAAAATACAATAGCCGACATCGGTCGTTGTAAAACCTCGACTGATATTTTCAGCCGACATTGCGCAATTGTTTTTACAAACGCTGGCCGATAATATTTTTTTTTACGGTAGGGGATGGTTTTTTGTTGCCGTAAAAATTTACAATGTAGGCCAGCTAGGTTTTTTCGTTTCAGCTCAACCGAAGTTGTGTTTCGGCCGACACCGGCATGTTTTCATTTGCTTGGCAAGGAAAACATTAGCCAACCTCGGCAAAAAAACATGATTGACCGATACTGATCGAAAAAAATGCTAGCCGACGTCGGCCGGGAAAGTCAACCGATCGAGGTCTAAAAAAAAATCACCGGGTGACACCGATCGAAAATTTCCCGATCGACATCATCCAAATATAATTCGGGGATTGAATAGACAAAACAACAGCCAACATCAGTCGTTAAATAGCCGCGACTGATACTTTTCAGCCGACATTGCGCAATTGTTTTTACAAACGCTGGCTGATAATAATTCTGTAGGGTAGAGGAAGTTTTTTTGTTTGGTGTTGCCTAAAATATTCACACTATAGGTCGGCTACGGTTTTTCGTGCGAGCTCAACCGATGTTTCTTTTCAGACGACACCGCCATGTTCTCATTTACTCGGCAAGGAAAACATTTTCCCCACCTTGGAAAAAAAAAAAATTATTCACCGATACTGATCGACAAAAATGCTAGCCGACATCGGCCAGGAAAGTTAACAGATAGAGAGGTCTGAAAAAGAATCACCTGGTGACCCACATCGAACATTTCCTAATCGCATCATCCAAATATTATTCAGGGATTGACAAGACAAAAGCAACAGCCAACTCAGTCGTCAAGTAGTCGCGACTGATATTTTTCAGCCGACATTGCGCAACTTTTTTTCACAAACGCTGGCCGATGATATTTTTTTACGGTAGAGGATGCGTTTAAGTTCGGTGTTGCCGTAAAAATTTACAATGCCGGTCGGCTAGGTATTTTTGTTTGAGCTTAACCAAACATTTGTTTTGGCCGACACCATCATGTTTTCATTTGCTTGGCAAGGAAAACATTAGCCAACCTCGGCAAAAAAACATGATTGACCGATACTGATCGGAAAAAATGCTAGCCGACGTCGGCCAGGAAAGTTAAGCGATCGAGGTTTAAAACGGGAGCATCATCGGATGACGCCGATCGAACATTTCCTATAATAGACATCATCCAAATATTATTCAAAGATTGAACAGAAAATACAATAGCCGACATCGGTCGTTGTAAAACCTCGACTGATATTTTCAGCCGACATTGCGCAATTGTTTTTGCAAACGCTGGCCGATAACATTTTTTTTACGGTAGAGGATGGTTTTTTGTACGGTGTTGCCGTAAAAATTTACAATGTAGGCCATCTAGGTTTTTTCGTTTCAGCTCAACCGAAGTTGTGTTTCGGCCGACACCGGCATGTTTTCATTTGCTTGGCAAGGAAAACATTAGCCAACCTCGGCAAAAAAACATGATTGACCGATACTGATCGAAAAAAATGCTAGCCGACGTCGGCCAGGAAAGTTAAGCGATCGAGGTTTAAAACGGAAGCATCATCGGATGACGCCGATCGAACATTTCCTAATAGACATCATCCAAATATTATTCAAAGATTGAATAGAAAATACAATAGCCGACATCGGTCGTTGTAAAACCTCGACTGATATTTTC
This sequence comes from Glycine max, assembly GCF_000004515.6. NCBI lineage: Eukaryota > Viridiplantae > Streptophyta > Magnoliopsida > Fabales > Fabaceae > Glycine > Glycine max. Next base: position 23,964,321 of record NC_038255.2, on the reverse strand, counting down.
TGCCGACATTGCGCAATTGTTTTTACAGACGCTGGCCGATAATATTTTTTTTACGGTAGAGGATGGTTTTTTGTACGGTGTTGCCGTAAAAATTTACAATGTAGGCCAGCTAGGTTTTTTCGTTTCAGCTCAACCGAAGTTGTGTTTCGGCCGACACCGGCATGATTTCATTTGGTTGGCAAGGAAAACATTAGCCAACCTCGGCAAAAAAACATGATTGACCGATACTGATCGAAAAAAATGCTAGCCGACGTCGGCCGGGAAAGTCAACCGATCGAGGTCTTAAAAAAATCACCGGGTGACACCGATCGAAAATTTCCCAATCGACATCATCCAAATATAATTCAGGGATTGAATAGACAAAACAACAGCCAACATCAGTCGTTAAATAGCCGTGACTGATATTTTTCAGCCGACATTGCGCAATTGTTTTTACAAACGCTGGCTGATAATATTTCTGTAGGGTAGAGGAAGTTTTTTTGTTTGGTGTTTCCTAAAATATTCACACTATAGGTCGGCTACGGTTTTTCGTGCGAGCTCAACGGATGTTTCTTTTCAGACGACACCGCCATGTTCTCATTTACTCGGCAAGGAAAACATTTTCCCCACCTTGGAAAAAAAAAATTATTCACCGATACTGATCGACAAAAATGCTAGCCGACATCGGCCAGGAAAGTTAACAGATAGAGGTCTGAAAAAGAATCACCTGGTGACCCACATCGAACATTTCCTAATCGCATCATCCAAATATTATTCAGGGATTGACAAGACAAAAACAACAGCCAACTCAGTCGTCAAGTAGTCGCGACTGATATTTTTAAGCCGACATTGCGCAATTTTTTTTCACAAACGCTGGCCGATGATCTTTTTTTACGGTAGAGGATGCGTTTAAGATCGGTGTTGCCGTAAAAATTTACAACGCAGGTCGGCTAGGTATTTTTGTTTGAGCTTAACCAAACTTTTGTTTTGGCCGACACCATCGTGTTTTCATTTGCTTGGCAAGGAAAATATTAGCCAACCTCGGCAAAAAAACATGATTGACCGATACTGATCGAAAAAAATGCTAGCCGACTTCGGCCAGGAAAGTTAAGCGATCGAGGTTGAAAACGGGAGCATCATCGGATGACGCCGATCGAACATTTCCTAATAAACATCATCCAAATATTATTCAAAGATGAATAGAAAATACAATATCCGACATCGGTCGTTGTAAAACCTCGACTGATATTTTCAGCCGACATTGCGCAATTGTTTTTACAGACGCTGGCCGATAATATTTTTTTTACGGTAGAGGATGGTTTTTTGTACGGTGTTGCCGTAAAAATTTACAATGTAGGCCAGCTAGGTTTTTTCGTTTCAGCTCAACCGAAGTTGTGTTTCGGCCGACCCCGGCATGTTTTCATTTGCTTGGCAAGGAAAACATTAGCCAACTCGGCAAAAAAACAAAGATTGACCGATGTGTTGAAAAAAATGCTAGCGACGTCGGCCCAGGAAAGTTAAGCGATCAAGGTTAAAAACGGAAAGCATCATCGGATGACGCCGATCGAACATTTCCTAATAGACATCATCCAAATATTATTCAAAGATTGAGTAGAAAATACAATAGCCGACATCGGTCGTTGTAAAACCTCGACTGATATTTTCTGCCGACATTGCGCAATTGTTTTTACAGACGCTGGCCGATAATATTTTTTTTACGGTAGAGGATGGTTTTTTGTACGGTGTTGCCGTAAAAATTTACAATGTAGGCAAGCTAGGTTTTTTCGTTTCAGCTCAGCCGAAGTTGTGTTTCGGCCGACACCGGCATGTTTTCATTTGCTTGGCAAGGAAAACATTAGGCAACCTCGGCAAAAAAACATGATTGACCGATACTGATCGAAAAAAATGCTAGCCGACGTCGGCCGGGAAAGTCAACCGATCGAGGTCTAAATAAAAATCACCGGGTGACACCGATCGAAAATTTCCCAATCGACATCATCCAAATATAATTCGGGGATTGAATAGACAAAACAACAGCCAACATCAGTCGTTAAATAGCCGCGACTGATATTTTTCAGCCGACATTGCGCAATTGTTTTTACAAACGCTGGCTGATAATATTTCTGTAGGGTAGAGGAAGTTTTTTTGTTTGGTGTTTCCTAAAATATTCACACTATAGGTCGGCTACGGTTTTTCGTGCGAGCTCAACGGATGTTTCTTTTCAGACGACACCGCCATGTTCTCATTTACTCGGCAAGGAAAACATTTTCGAAGGGTCCCCCGTCTGCACGATTCACCGATACTGAT